>NC_068918.1:26330887-26633917 GCF_023091745.1 Budorcas taxicolor
GATCACGAGGAAGGAGAGATGTGAGTTTCTGAGTTTTTTGAGGGGCAAGTTTATCCTGTTGCTTATAGTTATATATTATCACTCTGGCACTCTAGTTTTTCACAGTATTATTCATAACCTTTCCTTTTAATAATAAAATCCATTTCCTAAACTCTGCTGTTACAGAGCATGGCATGTAAAATATCCCAGAGATGGAAAATGTAAGACTTTTAAGAAGAGTGAATACTTAGCCTAGATCCTGAGTTGGGTTTGAACTGGGGAAGTTTGGTTGGAGGAATAAAATCTGTGAGCGTTACTTGTAACTTGATTATTGCAGTGATGAGACCAGTGGTAACTGAGGAAGGTGGACTTAGCTGTGTTCAGTTCCTTAGGATTGTTTCTGGAAAGGAGGGATGGAAGGCAAGAAGATCCTTAGGGAAGGCGGTTTGAAGGAAGGAAAGGTGAAGTAGTGAGAACACAGCTGAAGTATCTACACACCTTGGTTCTAATGCAAGCAAGGAAGGACCAGTCTGAGGGAGCTATGTTTGTCGGCACATTCTTTTATGAAAGCTTTGTTCATCTTGCTATTCAGAGTTCATGGACTGACTCTGTTTCTTGTTATCCTGACTATGCCAAATATTATCACTTTGCTTCTGATTTTTGCACAAAGTTAATGTAGTACTTTCAAAAAATATTTTTTTTTTTCAGTAAAATCCATTTCTTAAACTATACTGATTAGGTAAAATAATGTGCTTTTTGGAAGTGAAATTGCATTGTGTATTCTTTTGTTTGGTAGGCAATATTTTTTTAAGGCCTGCATTCATAGGCACTGAGATTCTCGTTAACTGAGGCAAGTACAAACAGGCTCAGAATCATTAACACTTCAAAGTCAGTAAAATTACGAACTAGGCACCTGATTTTTGCCCACTGCTTTGTATTTGCCTGCTTCTTAACCTCTCCACAACAATACCATGATGTAGGGATGTAGTTAGTGAAAGGATGAGCAGAGATGTCTGAGCGGAAGCCCGCCTTTTATCCATTAATCCATTTGCTTGGATTTTTCTATGCTTGATGGTCTAGAGGTTGAGTTTCTCAATTTGACATCCTACCAGCGCCTTGTTAGCTACCCGCCCCAGGGAAAATGAAAGAAGGTGGGATATAAAATTCATCATTCTTACTACTTAGTGTAGCTCTGATAAAAAGTTTTGCTAAAGAGGAAATTAAAACAAATGCCTCAAACTAGAACTGGGCTTAATAACTATAATTTAAAGTTTGAAAATTCACTTTCTCATGTAGAAAACTGTGACTCAAAAAAGGAGTCACAATGTAAAACCTCTGAATCTAAAGTCAATATTTTAAGGGAATAAAAGTTTTCCATTCTTTCTTATGCTTGCATAAAGTATGATTGACCCTGTTTTATTAGATATAAGTATTGCTAGATATACTAAACATTCTTTTCAAGCATTTAGCTCAAATTACAGTTTTTTTTAAAAGATATTTTTCATTTAAATGTGCTTGCTGTTTACTTTCATCTTAAATGGTGTTTAGGAAAGGGGTTGTGCTTTGCTTGGGTGGGGTTAGAATTTATGTACTAATTTTGGCTCACCTATAACCTGGCACGCCAGTATCCGTGGACTCAGGCAAAGTCTCACCCAGCAGGTTTCACCTGGGTTTTTTCTGTTTATAGAAATTGAATTGTAACTTTCATTCCATATCTTTTTAAAAAACAAATGTGTCAGTACATTACTTCCCAGGTGGCTCAGTGGTAAAGAATCCACCTGTCAGTGTGACCCCTGGGTGAGGAAGATGCCTTGGAGGAGGAAATGGCAACCCACTCCAGTGTTCTTGCCTGGGAAATCCCATGGACAGAGGGTTGCAAAGAGTTGGTCACAGCTGAGCGACTCTGCACACGTTTACCTCTGAAAACATTTATGGAAGATTATTGTTTACCTTAACTTCTGAAACATCTATGGGAGATTATTTTCTGGAAAGGGTTATGCAGAAGTTTATATTTGGATCTGTTCAGTACATTTGAGTCAGACATTTGTTGTGGGCTGGATTGTGTCGCTCTAAAATATATGTTCAGATCCTAACCTTTGAATGTGACTTTATTTGGAAATAAGGTTATTGCGCATGAAATTAAGTTGAGGTCAAACAATTACAGTAGACCCTAATTCAGTGACTGTGTGTTTATAAGGAAAGGAAAATTTGGACATAGGCACAGAAACACACAACAGAGAATGCCACGTGAAGACAGAGGCAAAGGTTAGAGTCAATATGTCTATAAGCTAAAAGACAGCAAGAATTGCCAGCAACTCCCACAGTATATAGAGACGGCAATGGCACCCCACTCCAGTACCCTTGCCTGGAGAATCCCATGGATGGAGGAGCCTGGTAGGCTGCAGTCCATGGGGTTCCTAAGAGTTGGACATGACTGAGCGACTTCACTTTTACTTTTCACTTTCATGCATTGGAGAAGGAAATGGCAACCCACTCCAGTGTTCTTGCCTGGAGAATCCCAGGGATGGGGGAGCCTGGTGGGCTGCTGTCTATGGGGTGGCACAGAGTCAGACACGACTGAAGCGACTTAGCAGCAGCCCACAGCATATGGAGAAGGAAATGGCAACCCTCTCCAGTATTCTTGCCTGGAGAATCCCATGGACAGAGGGTCCTGGAGGGGCTACGGATCATGTGGTTGCAAAAGAGTCGGACACGACTGAGCAACTCACAACAACAACCACAGTCTAGGCAATAAACATGGGACAGACTCTCCTTCAGAGCCTCCAGCAGAAATCAAGATTGCTAACATCTTGATTTTGGAATTCCAACCTCAGAACTACGAAAGGATAAATTTCCATTTTGTTTAATGCCGCCCGGTTTGTAGTACTTTGTTCCCAAAGTCCTTGGGAACAAATACAGATACAAAAAAAAAAAAGAAAAAACAAAAAACAAACCAACAACAAAAGTGCATTTTCCTCATTTACTGAGTATTTTCTTTTTCCAGTTTTATAGTTTTTCTGTAATGATATTGATAAACTCCTAATGGGGAACAACCAAGCAATATACATATATTCCTTCAAAAAATTTCTTTGAAGGCAAAACATTTCCTAGTGTAGAGGCATTTCCAACTTGATAGTTCTGAGTCCATCTGGAATGCATTTTAGTTTTAATATAGCTACCAGGTTTTTTTGTGAGGAGGACTTTTAAGACTTCTAGCAATTTTCAAATATGCTACAGTATTAAGTAGTTTTACCATGCTGTGCATTGTATTTTTATTTAGGAATGGCAAAAGAAACCTTCCTGGTTCAAGATAAAAGGATTCAAAACAGTTGTATGAATTCTTAACAGTAGATATCATCTGCACAATAAGATGTAATAGATGTGCTACTGTTAGAAATCAATGTGTGACCCTGTCTCTCAGAAAAGAGGAAGGTGTTGGGAATAAGGATGGTGAACACATACCAGCAAGGAGACACTTATTTTGAAAAGTTTGAATCTCCACATTTAACCAACCTTGCTTATATTTTGTCATTTATAGCTGGGGAAAAATATCCTTCACTTGAACATCGGTTTGTTGAATAAAAAATGACTAAAAACAAAACTTAAGATAGCTGCTGCTGCTGCTAAGTCACCAGTCGTGTCCGACTCTGTGCGACCCCATAGACGGCAGCCCATCAGGCTCCCCTGTCCCTGGGATTCTCCAGGCAAGAACACTGGAGTGGGTTGCCATTTCCTTCTCCAGTGCATGAAAGTGAAAAGTCAAAGTGAAGTTGCTCAGTCGTGTTCTACTCTTAGTGACCCCATGGACTGCAGCCTATCAGGCTCCTCCATCCATGGGATTTTCCAGGAAAGAGTACTGGAGTGGGGGTACCATTGCCATCTCCGTAAGATAGCTATAACTATTAAAAAAGACAAAGTCTGATTTAGGAAACCAAATACTAATTGGGTACTATATACTAGTGCTTTTGCATATGTGGTCTTATTAATTCTTCAGTATGCCTCATGAGGTACAAAGATCATGGACAGTTTCCCCTATTATTTTTTCAGTCAAGGAAGTAGCATCAGGAGTGTTTAATGACTCAGTTGAGGTGGCACAACTTGTCATTTGCAGGGTCAGGATCCAAACTTGTAATCCAAGTCTTTGGGCTCAGATAGTCACCAGTTGCCTCTTTTATGCTATACTGCATTGAGATGGTCTCTCCACTCTTCTAGAATATAGAATGTTTATCAAACATCCAGAAAGTTCAATGAAAGAGATGCAGAAATGGCTTCTTACTTGGGGACCAGAGACTGATCTGAAAGATCAGATCAGGTCTATGTAGTTTAAACATTTATATGAATTAACTTGATCATTTTATAAAAGGATCTTTCCTTAGTGCCCAACACCTACATTAACGAAAGTGAAAGTGAAGTAGCTCAGTCGTGTCCGACTCTTTGCAACCCCGTGGACTGTAGCCCACCAGGCTCCTCCATCCATGGGATTCTCCAGGCAAGAATACTGGAGTGGGTTGCCATTTCCTTCTCCAGGGGATCTTCCTGACCCAGGGATCGAACCCAGGGCCCCCGCATTGCAGGCAGATGCTTTAACCTCTGAGCCACCAAAGCAACTAACTAAGGAAAAGTGTAAATAATCAGCAGACAGAAAATGAACCATATGCAATGGGTTCTGATATTATTTTTTAGTTTTTGCTTATGAAGATTTTGCTGAAAATGCATTACTTGAGGCTGAGATTTGTATGCAGCTGGTCATGTGGGTTCCTCCATGGAGTGCCTCAGGGAATTTACTCCTGGTTAGGGTGGTTTGCAAAGCTTTAGCCATTTAACTAAGTCTCAGTATTGACTTTTGCAATGGACCCAACTTCAGAGAATTGAGTACTGGGTCTTGACCAATTGTACCCACAATGGTGGCATAATGGCAAAATGCACTTATTATCCAATATGCCCTACATTGTGCAGGTTCATGTTCACAAATGCCCTTTTAACCCTCCACCCAAGATAGCATGATTTACAGACCCTCTTCTCTCCTCAGTTTGTCTGAATATTCTCTTATCTCCTAAGCCAAGAAAGCTCACCTGAGATTTTTGCCCCAGCAAAGGTATATTGACATATAAAAATACCTTCCTTTCTTCTTTCTCTTTCTCACGTAGCCTTTTTTTGACTTTGTTGTGCTTCTAACAGACTTTCCCTCTTACTTTTCCTTTGAATATGTCTCTGCAGGAAGGATGTTTCTGGTCGTTGCAGTCAGACTGCACCGCCAAAAACATCTTCTGGGGACTCTGAGTGGGTCATTGCAGCTATTACTTAGGTTCCTTTTACCATTCAGAAGTCAGTTCGCGTTTTTATATATTTTGTATGAATCTAAGTCCATTTAGACACCAAATTTTCTGATTTTCTATTCACTCTTCCATTGAGAACATATTCACCCTTAGAGAATTTCTTTTCTTATGAAATGTGCAAATTTTCAGAATTCTGTACATAAAAATAGAAGACGAAGTAGAAACCAAAATATACCTCCCCCTGCCTCATAGAGAGTTCCCACTAGAGGGTGTCATTGAGCTGTTATGGTGTACAATGACCCGCTCCTACAGAGGGTTTATTGCCTGACAGTCTTGCTTCTTGGATGGACAATGTGGATAGTCTGACATACAAGTGGGGAAGTAGTGATACTCTGTGGTCCTAAGATTCTACGTGTCCAAATGGGAAAAAATTAGGGGTTTTGTATATATTTTTAAATTTTTTGAACAAACTCATAAGGCAACTATTCTTCACAAACAAGTCCACACACACACACATAAAACTGCACAAAAACCGAAAGATACTTGGCTTTAGTAGAGGTACTCTTTGCTCTAGACCTCAGTGATTCTAAGACCTGAGGTACAGTGTTTGGTCACACAGACTGATGCATTTTTTACCAGGAAGATTAACAGAAAGTTTTCCTGAAGCTTTACTGTATATTACTTCCTGTTACCTGGCCTAGAGAATTCCAGGTACTGTATAGTCCATGGGGCCGCAAAGAGTCAGACACAACTGACTATCACTACCCCTAATTACTAGGTTTGACTGTAAAAATTCCTGTCTGGATGCTTGTTTTTCATTTCTTGTCTCAGATGCCTTCATTCTCTAAGTCGTTAATATCAGAAACTTAGGGGTCAGTTTCAGTTTTTACTTACCTTTAACCTCTTTGGACTAATTAGTCTCTAAGTCCTATCTCTCAAATATGCTTCCTGTCCAGCCTTATCGATAACACAGACAACTGCCTAAAACTAGTACCTGTTTCCCTTTAAGTGTGTATTCACCCTCCATTTGCCTTCTAGAGTTAGCTTAAAAAAACCAAAAAACCCAAATCTAGATAGTATAAAAGTGACCTGGGCTTTCTGTGTTAGTGTTTTCATTATAAAATATTGTAAATAATGTTTAAATAAAAATACTGCATTTGGCTATAAAGAAAGATGGACCACATAGCCTGGCATACAGCATGCTCTTGATAAATTAAAAAAAAAAAAATCAATTCTCTCCCTAAACCCTTACCATTTTATTGTATTCATTAGATGATATGTTAACTTAGTTTTCATTTCATTCCCAGGGCATAGCATAATGTCTGAAACACAGTTGATGCATAATAAGTATTAATTGAATGAAGAAAAATTTAATTTCAATTATCTACAAATATAGACTTAGTTTTATTGCCTTTCATATTTTCGGCGTTTTAATGCTTAAAGATACTACTAATTATTAGATAAAATATACTATAATAGTTTAACAAACATTACATAACTATATAAAGAATTAAACCATGAACATATTGCCCTCAAGTCGGCAAATTCCCTAACCCATTTTTAAAAATGCACTTCTTTAAAAGCCCGAAAGGAGCAAAAGTCTTAACCTGCCTGTAAATGGGCAAACAAGGGATGCAGAAAGCTCCCAGAACTTCACAGTATTCACAGTATTTAGTGCATATCACCCATGCATTTTTATTTTGGTGGTAGGAGTAAGGAGGGTCAGATTCTCAAAAAAAAAAAAAAAAAAAAAAAAAAAAAAAAAAAGCTGTGACCAGAACAAATAACCACTGTAACTGAAGATGGCAGGCAACAGAGTACCAGGGCTTGCAGGTTCCGGGACAGCCTAGTGAGATGTATTTTTCAGCAGTGAACAGTTTTGGAACACGTCAGATCACATAATGAAGGCAGTTGTCCCATAGTTAGGACGAAATTTTGAAAATAGATGATCTGAAGTCCATGACCTTGAACTCAAGTACGTGACTTCTGAGCAAGAGCCAACAAATAAAATTATTAACTCACAGTCTTAATTCCATTCATGCTTATTCAGACTGCCTCTTGGGTTTATTGCCAGCACTGCTAAGGGTTCACACAGAGCCTGTCATGTTCGTAACCTTGGGTTTTGTTTCTTTGGTATAAGTCTCCTGACTTTTTCTTTCATTCTTTATACATTCTCAGTGTGATGCCTTTTCTTTTTTATTTTTAGAATAGAAATCAGAATAGATCTAACAATAGAACATTATAGATTCCCCTTTTTGAAAAAGCTTCAGCAGAGGAAAAAGAGCTGTTATTTGATCTTATAATAGCTTTTGAAAAAAAAAAATGTTTGCCACATGTTTTCATCATGCTTCTTTTGAACTCTGAACTTACTATTTAGATAGTTTAAAACAGTAAAATATTGAAAGATTCACTTGGATGAAATATAGAGTCTAAATGTAAGATCACAGCCAATGGGACAGGAATGGGCAAAGTCTAGAAACAGTGAAGAGAATGCCAAAACTACCCATAGTGAGAGTTTCAAACTAGTACCTCTGATCTGAAATTCTACAGGCATGGTCCGTAAATACCAGACTAGATTAGAATCTAGGATTGGGCCCCTCTCCATTGCTTATATGTTTCCATTTGCCCAAGACAATCAGTTGATAACCATTGTCCTAGAATCCTGTTTCTTTTTTCACTCTCAAAAGTGTCTCAGTTTGGACAGCAAATTATATGGACTAGCTCTCTCTCTGCCCCAGTGTTCAAAGCCTACTGATGGGATTTCCCTGACAGTCCAGGGGTTAAGACTCTGCCTTCCAATGCAGGGGATGCAAGTTCTATCCCTGGTTGGGGTGCTAAGATCCCACATGCCTTGTGGCCAAAAAACTGAAACATATAACAGAAGGAATATTGTAACATTCAAGAAAGACTTTAAAATAGTCTGATCCTTCTATAATTAGGTCCATTTGGAGTGCTGATTAAAAGTGAAAGAAAATTGAGATATTGGGATGGCCAGTCATTATGCTCCTTTTGTAGAAGGGTTAACTCATAGCCTGGAGAAAAGGCCATAGATTGTGTCATCTTAAAGTCTGAGCATTATGTTGGAGACATGAAGCATGACTGTATAGAATAACTTGACCTCATCATTCAGTGTGTTCTTGGTGGATAGCCCGTGGCTCAGTGGTCTGTGCAGAGGGATTATGATCAAGATCTTGTCAATAGAAAATGGAGAAATGCATCAGTGGCTGCCACAGTCAGCCTTTTTTCTGGTGATGTATTTCATTATGGCATGCGTGCATGTTTGCTGAATTAACTTGGAAGACTTGAATCTGTGATGAAGTTGTGGGACCACAGGTGACCTCTGGTGCTCCAAGAGGTCTGACTGATAAAGATGTGTTTTAATCCAAATTCCCCAATTATTGGTTTTTTCCTCATTTGTGGCTTCTGTAAATAAAAAGTAGAACCCTTTGTTAAAATGTACCAAAATGAATGTGTTGCTAAACACTTTAAAATTAATGCAAGTCTTGAAATAGGTTAATGAGAACAGCAGCTTTTATATGGTTGTTTGCCTTTCTGTCTCTCTACTGTTCAGATTCCCGGTCCTCTCTTTTTTCATGTCTGGCTTCAGAGAGAGACATTTTGGGCTGTTGTATTTATCAATTGCTCGCTTTTAAAACTCTGCTGGAGTATCTGTGGCCCAGGTCTGTGAGCATCCTTGGTTCCACTTCTGGCTGTGAGCACACTTGTCCATCAACCAGTCCTGAAGACATAGGGGGCAGACAGGTGGGAGAGGGATGTGATTCCTCCTAGGTTGGAGACTCCTTCTTAGACCCACTTTATTTATTTACTTCCTGTGAAACTAGAAACAAATTTCATACTTGCTATCAGTGGAGTTCTATTTACTTTAGAATTTTCACTGCAAGTCTTCTTTCCTTCTTTTTTGAAGAGAGAAACAGCTCCCGACTCTTAATGTTGTTTTTACTGCCTGTCACTGGAGTTCATGTACGTTGAAATTTAAATTCCTTGCAATAAATCTTAGTCACAGTCTCTTTTCAGACTGCATTTTGACATAGAGCTTCTAGTTTTGGCACTGGATTTTAAAAATGAATAGCTTTTAACCTTGCTTGATTTAAATATTGGTTTTGAACAGGCTTAGTGCTGTTTTTGTTTAGTGCTGTTTTGTTTTCTTGAGGTATTTCATCCATGCTTCACATTCTACCAACAGCCAAGAAAATGTTCCTTTCTTTTCTTTTTTCCCACTTATTCCTCCGAGTCAATATGGAATGGCTGTAAAACCTGTGACTTAGCCATGTCCATATGGGCAAAAGTGTTTCAGGAACAGACGAATATGCTGGCAAAGAACAATTAAATGTGGGAAATACTGATTGATACTAATCTTAGTTAGTGATAAGGAGTGTGACCCTTTAATGAAAAGCTAGCTAAGGTTCACCGAAAACCTCTACGAGGTGAGGGATACTGGACAGTACTCCTTAGCATGCTTGCCTGTGGGAATCTTGTTGAGGGATATCTCTTTGCTTTTGAATATTTCATGGGAGCAGTGGTGCAGGGTAGAGATTTGGGGAAATGCTGTGTTTTTACTGAGTGAAAACAGGTGTGGTAGTTGCATATGTGTGAATGCTTCTGCACGCATCAAGGTCTGGCTGTGTGTGTTCACGCATGCATATATCTATCTATAATGACTGCTGGCTGTGGGAGGCATTATTTGCTTGGCTCCCTGTCTGCATGTGTGAATTGATGCCTGCATGAGGGAATGTGTCACTTCTTGAGTGAGTGTGCAGGTGGGTGTAGATGGATATACTTTATGCCAGTAGTTCCTGTGTAAGACAAGGTGAGAATCGGTTTTCAGCATGACTGGTTTCAGGCCAACATAAGATGGTGACTGGCGTTAAGCCAAGAATACTATTTCTTTACCAAATTTCACATACAGATCTGCTGGCATATAGGATTTATATTTTAAAAATTGCAAGAAAGTTAACTGTGCGCTTAAAGTGGAAATTGAAGCTGTGTTGAAGAGAACATAATGTAATTGAGGTGCCAGGGGTGCCAGTACCATGGGTAATTGTAGCTTTGTTGCATAATGGATGTGAAATTTGTATGGACTAGGCCAGGATTATCCTATTTATGCATTTTCTTTTGTTTATATGGGCAATGACACACCAATTATTACCGTTCAAATCACTTAGTGCTCCCATTACCATTCATTCCGAAGTGTGTGCTTTTGATTTTGGTGCCTAGATCAGAGGGGAACTTGGAAAATTATGTTGGGCTAACCCCTAAGAGCTCTCTCCTACCTCCCTCTTTTGATAACAGTGCTGCCCTTATTGTATGCTTTTGTACTTGAATAAAAATACAGAACTGCTTCCAAGGGGAAGCGAGTAAGTTATCTGACATAAGGGCCCCCGGTGCCTTATCCCTCATGGAATCTCAGTGTCTGCTTGTATTTAGAAGCCCTTTGGGTCTGTGACAGATTATATAATCACAACTGGGTCCCAAGAGGAATGCTTCCTAGATTATCACCATTTTAAAAGCAGATCCATGTCACAAAGGAGGCAGAGTTAAAGTGACCCCAGTGGAAGCTGACAGGTCCTGAAGGTGAATTAGCCGCTGTGGTGTCAGTAGGTGCAAATCACCACGGGGCGTGTTGACCACGGAGGGAGAGGTTGCTGCTAGGTTAGCTGCTGGGCCAATTAGGAGCTAATGGCGGCAGAGAACTATTCTTTTGGTGGCGTAAGAGGCCCACTGAGATCAGTGTCAGTAGGATTGCAAAGATGAGCATTTTGTCATGATATGGAAACAATAGATGGTTTTAACCTTCTCCTTTTACAGCATGCTACAAAAGCACACAAGAGCTAGCCTGTCAATGAAAGTTTTACTTTCCTAAGGATCTTTGCCTCCATTAAAAGCAAAATATTTCTCTTCTTCACTGTTTTATTTTTGTGTGTTTGCCTTCTCTTACCATTATCCTATTCAGTCATGTGCAATTCAGCTATGCCCTTGCTTTATAGTGAGAGTCTGGTTTCGAAATATATTTTCTGGTTGATCCATCCACTCTTGGAATATAGTATATGAATTCCTTTAGGAAATAGTTTGTGCTCTGGTTATAAAGAAATAACATACATGTAATTCAAATTTGGCAAATCTATTTTAAGGTCACACATTGTAAAAGGCAGGTCAGTTATTTTTATTAAAGTCTTTTGGCATTATTTGAATAAAATAATGATTATGATACTGTAAACAAATTCCACAACAAAGCCACAGTATTTAAAATTTGTGATGTTTACTATCTGCTAAGATTCAGTGACATCAGTTTGAAGTCCTGGGATGTTTGATTTTAGGGGCAGTCCTGGCCAAGAAAGGAAACTTTTTAATCTCCTTTATCTATCAAATATCTTTTGCTTATCTCCCATCTTGGCACTAAGTGCACAAAAAGGAATCTTACAAAGACATTAATCAGACAGGGAATAATGGAAAGAATGAAACAGATTTATTTTGAATGTTAAAAAGGACCAAAAAGATGACAATGCTTAGGTAATAAGAATGAGTCACCACACACACAGAGACACACACATATGCACACACATGATATATATATACAAACATTTTACACAGAAACAGATCTTTTTGGTGGAGAGGGAATGGCCTTTTTCACTACCTTTTTATCAGTTCCATGAGTACATAGTCTACTTCATGTCCTCATTCTGTGCAAACTTTGTAGTATTTTAAAAGAATCACTATTTTATCTTGGAAGCTTGTAAAATATTGGATAAATGTACTCAATCCTTTTAGTGAGCTGGGGAGAAATTGCTTTAAAAAATTAATTTTTTTTTGAAATTGCCAACTAATCCATTAATCTATGGGCTTCCCATGTGGCACTAGTGGTAAAGAACCTGCCTGCCAATAAGGAGACTTGAGAGATGTGGGTTCAATCCCTGGGGTGGGTAGATCCCCTGGAGAAGGTCATGGCAATCCACTCCAGCATCCTTGCCTGGAGAATCCCATGGACAGAGGAGCCTGGTGGGCTACGGTCCCTAGGGTCACAAAGAGTCAGACACGACTGAACTGACTTAGCAACATAGTTGATGTATTGAAATTGCAGTGTTTTCAGGAAGCATGTTATTAAATTTACATTATAAAAGTAGTATTTCAATGAGAATAAAGAGGGAAAGGATTAAGTACTTGAGACCTACAATGATGAAGTTATTGTTTTCTTTCTGAAATTTTGATAGTAAAGGACTTTTATATAGCTCTAAGCATAAAGCCCTGAGACCTAAGTTCATCTCAGTCACTCAGTCGTGTCCGGCTCTTTGTGACCCCATGGACTGCAGCATGCAGGGTTCCCTGTCCACCACTAACACCCGGAGCTTATTCAAACTCATGTCCATCAAGTCAGTGATGCCATCTAAGCATCTCATCCTCTGTCATCCCCTTCTCCTCCTGCCTTCAGTCTTTCCCAGCATCAGGGTCTTTCCCAATGAGTCAGTTCTTCGCATCAGGTGGCCAGAGTATTGGAGTTTCAGCCTCATCGTCAGTCCTTCCAATGAATATTCAGGACTGATTTCCTTTAGGATTGACTGGTTTGATCTACTTGCTGTCCGAGGGACTCTCAAGAGACTTCTGTAGCACCACAGTTCAAAAGCATCAATTCTTCAGCGCTCAGCTTTCTTCACAGTCCAACTCTCACATCCATACATGACTACTGGAAAAACCATAGCTTTGACTAGACGAACCTTTGTTGGCAAAGTAACGTCGCTGCTTTTTAATATGCTGTCTAGGTCAGTCATAGCTTTTCTTCCAAGGCGCAAGCATCTTTTAATTTCATGGCTGCAGTCACCATCTGCAGTGATTTTGGAGCCCAGGAAATAAAGTCTGTCACTGTTTCCATTGTTTCCCCATCTATTTGCCATGAAGTGATGGGACTGGATGTCATGAGACCTAAGTATCAGGTAAGTATCAGACCTAAGTATCATGAGACCTAAATATCAGGGAGCAAAATCCAGCATTTGATCACATCCATTTTCTGCTCAAGAGTAATGGAGAGTTTCCATTCACTTTTAATACCTGTATCACTCATTGTTATGAAGAACAATACACATGTCACCTCAAATTCAGGAGCCCCACTGCAGCAGAACTTTATACCGAGCTCTGACCCTAGCAAAATTGTTTTCTCATCTACTGTGGTTAGCATAATGCAGAGCATCCCAAAGTAATCTCTTCTTTTATTATACCCAATACTAGTTATGAAAATAATAAGCTGACATAGAGATGGTATTTTTTTGGAATGGAAGCAAGTGTTCATGATAGACAACATGTGGTACATTGGGTCATTCCAGGAAATACAGACTTCCTTGCAAAGACCATTAAAAAGATTCTGAAACTGGATTCAAGAAACCACTAATTTATGTGCCCTCGAAGAGGGGATAGTGCCATGTGTAACTTACACCTCCTTTTCCTTAGACATAGGAGAGGGGAGAATAAGCTTTGTTGTGTTTCTAATTCACTCTGCGGCTCATGAACGTGCTCATTTCTGCTTTGCTTTCTTTCCTTTTTAACCTTCAACAATAAAACCTGTTTTTAAACTGAACTTTGTATCTTACTGATTTTTTAAAAATTATTTTACATTGGTGTAAAATTGATTAACAATGTTGTGTTAGTTTCAGGTGTACAGCAAAGTGATTTAGTTACACATATACATGTACGTATACATCTATTTCTTTTCAAGTTCTCTTCTCTAAGGTTATTACGGAATATTGAGTGAGCCATTATCTTTGGGAGGTGAGTATGTGGACTTGTTTGAAGCTTGATAAGGAGCATCTAGCAGTGGCACCCCACTCCAGCACTCTTGCCTGGAAAATCCCATGGGTGGAGGAGCCTGGTAGGCTGCAGTCCATGGGGTCGCTGAGAGTTGGACACGACTCAGTGACTTCACTTTCACTTTTCACTTTCATGCATTGGAGAAGGAAATGGCAACCCACTCCAGTGTTCTTGCCTGGAGAATCCCAGGGACAGCAGAGCCTGGTGGACTGCTGTCTATGGGGTTGCACAGAGTCGGACACAACTGAAGCGACTTAGCAGCAGCAAGGAGCATCTAGAGACCACAAAGTGGGAAGCAAGAGTGCTTATGGGAAAATGGAAACATTGGGACGAGGAATAGAAATGAACAGAAGTCTGGGAAGAGAGAAAAACCCCCAAACCAAGTCATTATTTTGTTTATATGCTGAAGAATTTGGGGTAACTTCCTGTGTTCAGTGCATCACTTGGTCTTTGAACGCCCATTTCTTTTCTGGGCTTTTGACAATTTCCTCTCGATCTTCCTGTCGTCTCTGTCGCTGGAGGCTGCCTGGGCCCCTCTGTGCTGGTCGACACACAGTCTGTTGCTTTGTCACTTGCTTGTCATCTTTATGTGCAGCGCCACAGGCATTCACATCTTGTCAACCATGTCGCTGCTCTGTACGCACCCACATTCCAGTTGTCACCTTCTTGATGGATGCCTTTGGAAATTGGTTAACATTTCACTTTTGCTTTAAACCATGTAAGAATGTCACTTTCTGCACCAGGTAGAAAATAGACTAAGGTATTAGAAAACAGGCAAAATAAAGATCACTAGGAATAAAATTTTCCCATTAAAATGCTGAGCTTGAGAATTATTGAAGCCAAAATGGTCGATGAAAACTGCCCCTGACATACCGGATCTGACTGAAGTTTCCAAAAAATATTTCAGTCTCTTTCCATAAAAATTATCATCTTGTGTATTTGTATTCTACTTCATACAGTCAAGTCGTCCATTTCAATTAAAAGTGTTTATGTTGTCCATATACCTAGAAGAAAGAAAATTAAACATTAATAATGATTGCCTCTGGATGGTAAAATTATGTGTAAGTTTGTGGTTGCTTTTAGAAATGTTTCTTTAATGTTCTGATTTTCCACTCTGAATTAAAAGAATGCTACTCTATGATTATAAAAGAAATGCTTTTATAGTCAAAAGAAATTTAAGAAACAATTGATAAAGATGAGTATATATGTATATATATATATGCCTATTGTTTTTATCATATGCTTGTCATTTTTGTGTTTTATCAACTGTATCACTACTCAGTGCTTTTGAATGAGGGGTAAAACAGCAATAAACTGTGAATCCCCTGAATCCATCTTTTTGTCAAAGGTGATGTAAGCATTCATATCCATCATATTTACAGCAAATTATCAAATTTCTCAGACTGCTGCTCACTGGACTGCTGTCTCCTTCAGGCCAATAATTATTTTATTTATCTTTACTTTAAAGACCCTTAGTTTGTGTTTGAGACATATGGGAAAAAATAGTTGTTAAATGATTAATGAATAAATTTAAAGCATTTGAATTACTTTTGGGGATTTTGGCAATCTAAAGTACTTTCACACAAAAAAATCTATATACGTGCACTAATGTGAGCCCTAGTTTGTATAATACTGCCAAAAAATGTTACTTATTCCCACCTGGATATGATATATTTATCTTTTGTATTTATTGTCTGCTTTTTCCTCTCCCATCCAACTCAAGTAGTAATAAAATAGTCAAGTCTCAAGAAGGCAGGGACAACATTTCTGTGCCAGTTCTGTAGCCCTTGTGCCTCAAATTTACGTATTAAGTAAAAATTTGTTGGATGAATGAATATCTTTCTTCAAAATTATGAATTGATAGATAACTAATGAGGATATATTGTATAGCATAAGGAACTCTACTCAGTGCTCTCTGGTGACCTAAATGGGAAGGAATTCCAAAAAAGAGGGGACACATGTAAACATATAGCCGATTAACTTTGCTGTACAGAAGAAACTAACAAAATATTGTAAAGCAACTGTATTCCAATAAAAATTAATATAAAGTAAAAATAACATAAAAATAAGAAAAAATATAAATTGAGAAATGTTTAAAGTTAAAATAATCAGCATATATAGAATTGTTTAATAAAGACAATAAAAGTCACTCACAACTCAGTTACTCAGAGATAATGCCTGTTAAATATTTGGTGTGTGCAAAGAAAAACCTTGGAAGAAAATACATTACAAATATGGGATTGTAATTATAATAGTGAAATTATACATATGTAGTCACATAATCTTTAGTTTTGGTGGTTGAGTCACTAAGTCATGTCTGACTCTTGTGACTCCACGGGCTGTAGCCAACCAGACTCCTCTGTCCATGGGATTCCCCAGGCAGTAATACTGGAGTGCCTTGCCATTTCCTTCTGCAGGGGATCTTCCTGACCCAGGGATCAAATCCATGTCTCCTACATTGCAGGCAGTCTCCTGCATTACAGGCAGATTCGTTACCACTGAGCCACTAGGGAAGCCCAGAAAATTTTATCCTCACTTTTAAAACCTCTTCTGCCCTCATCTTTCATAACCAGTAATCAACACATCACAGAGTTTTAAACATAATCATCTTTCTTGATGGAGCTGTATGTTCAGAAGATTCTGGCATTGATATCTGACTACACTGGCCTAATGCTGAGATTATGAGGTGTCAGTATTAGCAATGAGTGATTTATGGTCCCCTCTAATGAATACTCTTTAAGTTTTGTACTAGTTGCTTTTCTGCCTTAGTTATTCATAGTTTTAAAGGAGCTCATTATTGGTTATTTCATTTGTCAGGGCTTAATCACTTACCACTTATCTTTTTTTGTTCCTTAAACTTTTGTCATTTAGAGCCACATCCAATTTTAAAATCTATTTTTCTGGAGCATTAACTAATAGGCCACTTCTTTGGAGATATATGAACTGCCTAGTAGGTGATCTTCATGGTGTACTTTTTTTTTTTTTTTAAGACGCCCAACCTTCCCCTTTCCTCCACCTCAGTCCAGTGCACAAAATACTCCTACCCCACCTCGGTCACTGTCATTTAGGGTCCTTTCGGAGTCTTCAGTTCTTGGGATAAATGTTATCCTAAATCAAATAGATACCTACCATTACTTGCTTGGTGCCAGGATGTATTTCAGAGCCATTACTGTGTGAGTGATTCATCAGGAAGTAGGCTATTACAGGAGACCCTTTATTTTAGGTTTTGCTTTAGGTTCAGAGGCCTCAGTGATGTTCTTTTCTGATTGAGTTGTTAGCTGGTAACATCTTCTCAAAATAGTTCATAGAGAGAAGGATCTTAGAGTGAAATCCTGCCTGTGCAAATGCTTCAGAGACCAATTTGAACTATTTTCTCCCAAGAAAACCTTGGTTCTTCCAGTAGAGGCCAAGGGCTTAGGCCCTAAAAGTTGTTTTATTTGGGAGAAAACATAGATCCAACTCTCAGACTTTCACAACAGAAAGTTTCTCTCTCTCGGCTTCTTTGTTTTAATTTTCAGGAAGGGAAGGGTCTTTCCAAGAGGTGACCAAGTAGCAAACTGACCACCAGTAGCTCCTGGTCTGTATCCTATCAGCTTTGTGATGCCAGTGAAAGAGACCTCTTTTCCCCAAGATTCTGTAACAGTTTTGGACTTGTATCTCCTTGGTGCAGCCTAGGTCATAAATCTTTGGCATGGCTGGTGTGATGAATGTAGACACACACCACACACAAGCATGCACATGTACATACACATATACATACGCAACCTAAACCACAAGATCGCTCCCTGATTAAAGAAAGGGTGCATCATTCAAGCTGAACTGACTCGTCTCTTTCCTGAGAATTTAAATCATTTTGTGAAGACAGAGCACAAATGTAGAAAATGATTAGGAAGGATCCATCCTTGGTAATGGTATCCTAAGAGTGCTGAGGAATTGATGCTTTTGAACTGTGGTGCTGGAGAAAACTCTTGAGAGTCCCTTGGACAGCAAGGAGATCAAACCAATCAATCCTAAAGGAAAATCACTCCTGACTATTTACTGGAAGGACTGATGCTGAAGCTCCAATACTTTGGCCACTTAATGTGAAGAGCCGACTCATTGGAAAAGACCCTGATGCTGGGAAATATTGAGGGCAGGAGGAGAAGAGGGTGACAGAGGATGAGTTGGTTGGATGGCATCACCAACTCAATGGGGCATGAGTTTGAGCAAACTCCAGGAGACAGAGGAGCCTGGCATGCTGCAGTCCACAGAGTTGCAAAGAGTTAGACACGACTTAGCCACTGAACAACAGCAAAGATATCTACTGGTTTCTGTTTCCTCTAATAACCAAAGGGCTACTTGGTGGCAGCTTTCCAGTGGCCCCTGGATAATTACCTTAGCATTCTCAAACTCAAGACAGTTGGTAGCCTTCTTCTACAACAAAATTATATAAAAAAAAATCAAGCTGTAGTGTTTAAGGGCTTCTCTGATACCTCAGTTGGTAAAGAATCCACCTGCAATGCAGGAGACCCCAGTTCAATTCCTGCGTTGGGAAGATCCACTGGAGAAGGAACAGGCTACCCACTCCAGTATTCTTGGGCTTCCCTTGTGGCTCAGCTGGTAAAGAATCCACCTGCAATACAGGAGACGTGGGTTCAATCCCTGGGTTGGGAAGATCCCCTGGAGAAGGAAAAGGCTACCCACTCCAGTATTCTGGCCTGGAGAATTTCATGGACTGTATAGTCCATGAGTTAGACAGGACTGAGCGACTTTCACTTCACATAGTGTTTAAAATAAGAGAGAAAGATCCTACTAAATTTTGTTTAATATGCTGACAAGTTTTTCAAGTCTAATTGTTGTTAGGACTTGAGACCCAGATAGAATGACCAGTATTATTTTTCAGAGTTGGGTTCAGAGCATTTGTATCAAATGCAAACCTGTATTTATTGGATTAACAAATTAATTATTAGAATTCGTGAGAAGATGCTTTAGGTTAATACATTTCAAACTTTTTCTCCAAAGCATAATTAACCAAGTGTTAAATAACATGATAATAGGAGGAAGTATAATTTATTGCAATGTATTTGTATTTCTAGATCTCTGATTTCAAAATTATTAAGATGAAAGCTAAATGTCTACTTAGTTTCCTAACATTAACATACAAGAAAACCCATTGGAAAAGTCATTACCAAAAAAGGTGTTACATAGGCAAAAATAGCTCTGAATGGAGGTCGTCATGTCCTCTTTCAGAACAATCGTATGACACAAAATACAAAGTGGAAGTTAAGATAACCTGTTCTCTTCCAAAGGAGATACAAAGTTGTTCTGTGCCCATTTCATTATATTAATTCTTTAGTCTGATTGCTTCTTTCTGGTTTGCTCATACCCTATCAAACGTAGACCCTAGAACTGCTATACTAAGTCAGGTATACTGTGTCCTGTCGTCAGCTGAGAGAGAAGGTTTCATATCCTTGCCGCAGTGGCACTAGTAAAGTTGAGGCCAGTACCGTCATCTTTTTGCAGACTCTTACGGCTTATATTCATAGATCTATTCAAATCGCTTTAGCAGTAACTTCAATTCTTGTACAAGGTCATGTATATTTATTACTCTCAGTGTAAAGTAGGACTCCATGTTTTATTTTTAGTTTAGTTTAATACTGTTTGAATGTCTCTTATCAAGGATAGGCATTATGTTAGAAGCTGGAGACAGTGAGATGTAGATGTCTTTGAATTTTGATTCACAGTCTGGCAGGGAGATTAACAAGTCAAGAGATAAATCTGGTAGAGTGAGATGAGGACAGTAATAATAGTGACTAAGCTTTTAAGTGCCTAATGTCACAAAGTTGGCAGGTGACAGAGGCAGGAGTCAAAGCCAGTGCTAAAATCCTAGGGCTAAACTTCATTTTTCTTAGCTACTGTGAGAATCCAGCAGAGCAGGTGTTAATACCTACAGATGGGAGTGTACAGGAGCACAGAAGCACTGACCCAGCCTATAAATCCAGGAAGGCTTTCCTATGTGGTCTCCTAAACTGGCCTCTCAGGAATTAGCCAAGTGAAGATGGGAGAAGGGCATCCTATGCAGATGAAAGATCCCAAGGAGAGGTATTGAAGTGAAAACATATGATGTGTTTAGAGTATCAGGACTGATTTAGTAAATTAGGGAACTAACTTGCAATGGTCCTGGTTTCTACCCCCCAAATGAGAAACATTCTTACAGGTCAGGGAACTCACTGATGGTTTTAAAACAGGGAGTAATGCTTTTAGATGCCTGTTTTAGAAAGTGCAGTGAGGAAGATGAGGTAAAATTTGAGGCCAGGAAACCAGTTAGGAGATTCCTGCCATAGCCTAGATGTCTGTCGTTGCTGTTATTTCAGTCACAGAGTCAGACAGCCTAGATGATACATGCCTAAATAAGATGTAACACTGATAATGAGGGCGTGGAGGAAGCAATCAAGAGATATTTAAGAGGTAGAATTGATGAGTTTTATAAAGGGGCAGTATAATATGGTAGTGTCATACAAGGTAGGCTCAAAATCTGGCTCACTTACATATTGGTTATGTGACCTTGGGCAAGTTGCTTAACTTCTCTGAGATTCAGGCTTCTCATATGTCAAATGGTGGTAATAGCAGAACTCACCTCATGGGATTGTCACCAAGATTAAATGTTAGTGTGTGTGTGCATGTGTGTGTATGTGTGTAATATTATTCAACCATAAAAAGAGGGAAACTTTGCCATTTGTGAAAACATGGATGGCCCTTGAAGGCATTATGTTAATTGCAATGTCAGAAAAACAAATACTGATCTCACTTACCTGTGAAATCTAAACAATAACAAAACAAAACAAAATAAACTCATGGATACAGAGAACAGATTGGTGATTGCCAGAGGTGGGGACAGGGTAAAAGAATGGGGTGGGGAATGGGCAAAATGGGTGAAAGAGGTTAAAAGTATGAACTCAAGCTATAAAGTAAATCATGGGTATGTAATGTACACCATGGGAGTTATAGTTAATAATACTGTATTGGAAATTTGAAAGTTGCTAAGACAGTCGATTTTAAAAGATTTTCATTATAAGAAAAAAATGATAACTACCTATGATGATGAATGAGGTTTCCCTGGTAGTTCAGCTGGTAAGGAATCCACCTGCAATGCAGGAGACCCTGGTTTGATTCCTGGGTTGGGAAGATCCCCTAGAGAAGGGATAGGCTACCCACTCCAGTATTCGTGGGCTTCCCTGGTAGCTCAGATGGTAAAGAAATTGCCTGAAATGCAGGAGACCTGAGTTCAATCCATGGGTTGGGAAGATCCCCTGGAGGAGGGCTTGACAACCCACTCCAGTATCTTGCCTGGAGAATCTGCATGGACAGAGGAGCCTGGTGGGCTACAGTCTACGGGATCACAAAGAGTCGAACGACTAAGCACATTGCGGTGGCGAATGTTAACCACAATTAGGTGATCATTTCACAATATATACAAATGTTGAACCATTATGTTGTACATCTAAAACTAATATGTCAATCATTTCTAAAATTTTAAACATGTTAATGTGTGGAAATATTTAGAACAGTGTCTGCAATGTCTTGTTTCTGAATGGATGTGAAATATAAGGAAGCACTTATAGGTGATTTGGTGGATGGTGGTACCACCAGTTAAGATAGAAAATATTGAAGGGGCTGGGTTCAAAGAAAAAATTATGATTTAACTTATATATTAATTGAGCCTGATGTGTTTGAATTGCATTTAGTGTTTAGTAGTCAGTAACTTATACTAGTAACTAGTATACTAGTGACTAGTAGTCAGTAACTTATACTAGTCTGGATCTCAGAAGAGACTTTTGAGAAGCTGATATAAATCTGGGAGTTGAGTATTTCTATGTGGATGCTATTGGAAAAAACATATTAATTAGATTGTTCACAGAATTCAAATAAGAAGGGAGGATAATGAAGAGCTGGACCTTGGCAATGAGTTGATGGAGGGACTGAAGTAGAACCAGGAAAGATTGATGTCTTTCCTGTGAATAACCAAAGATATCTGAGGACGGTTTGATTACTTATATAATACCCTCTGGAGGGAATGAACATAAGGGTGAACAACAGGCATTCTTTTGAATCTCTGAGCATAAGTGGTTGATAAGACAGGAAGTTTCCATTTCTAGGAAGGTCCTACTGAAACAAAGTGAATAAAAATTTCACTTTTCACCTACCCCATGATTCAGCTTCACTTTCCATTTTCCATGCTCTGCCTCACTGCTTTCTTTCTGCCAGGCAGTCCCTAATTTCACCAGGCCCTTTTTTTGAATGGTAACCAGAATGAACACAGCTGTTTAGTTATGAATGAACCTCAGCTTTATGTAAAGAAATATATTTTCTGAGGCTTCCCTGGTGGCTCAGCAGGTAAAGAATCTGCCTGCATCCAGGAGAAACAGGAGACTCAGATTCGATCCCTGGGTCAGGATGATCCCCTGGAGAAGGAAATGGCAATGCACTTCAGTATTCCTGCCTGGGAATCCCATGGACAGAGGAGCCTGGCAGGCTACAGCCCATGGGGTCTCAAGAGTTGGACACAACGGTTCAACCACCATCACCAAAACTAAAGACTGTTGACTTCATCTACTGCAAAAGTACATTGTTCTGATTTTGTAAGAATCTTACTTTCTGCTATGACTCTTGGTTCCTTTACTAGGTTGTAAAAAAGCTCTCAACTCTCTATTTTTTATGCCCCTTTGCAGCCATGGATAGAAAACAAAAGCAGTCAACTTTTCCTCCATTTCCTCTGAGGAATTCTTCCCTATTCTAAATTTCTCCTCTCTCACAGAGCTCTCCTCCATGATTTAGGATTGTAAACATTCCTACTTGCTCACACAGAGCAATGTTCAGGGCATCTCATTTGTATTTTATATGACACATGGATAGAACAATAAATATATAAATGAACAAATGAAAGCAGTTTGATCATGCACTCAATGGTGCAATTTATACATACAACATATTAAGGTATGACATGAAACATGTTCCTATTAGCACACAATTTCTTTTTATATAGAATCAGAGTTCATCATTTATTTATATCTCTAAACTGAATCTTTTTAACTTCAAGAGTGCTTGAATTAGTTTCCGTTGATTAATGCTATAGAAGCTATCTGCCATCTTAGTGAAATGAGTATTTTATTTTATTTTTTTTATTTATTATTTTTTTTTGAAATGAGTATTTTAATACAAGGTAAATGTTGTCTATGAGCATAAACTTCTTTTTTTCTTCTTCTTTGGGTTTTATTTTTGAGGCAAGAATAAACCACAAAACAAAAAAATACCTGGGGGGAAAAATGTAGCACCAGTTTCATAAACAGGATTTCTTTCACAATATAAAAGCATTTTCCTTTGTGAAAATCTGAATCTGGGTACCTACAGATTATGTGTGCCTTCAACCTGTGATGTAAACCTTGAAACCTGATATTAGCAGGTACTCCCTCCTATTTACCATCACTGAGCAAACTAACTCAAACACTGCTTGGCATCTTTGAGAGAACTGTGTACATATTTACACTATAACTATTAAGGATTTGGTTCCTGTGGTTTAGTGTAATTATGGGTTCACGTTTCTCCACAAGGTAAAGAAGTTAGCCTGTAACAAAAGAGTAAGGGCTAAGCTATATTAAAAGTGGCTTTAATTTGTAAAATGTTGAAGCTGTCTTTAATTTCTTGGACATGATGAAAAGTCTGGTATATCAGGTATCTAATTTTTATTTTACTTCTTCTTAAAAACTTGTTTCTACTTAAATATGCTGCTTATTGCTTAGCAACCATGTTAGTACTGCCAAATTAGTTTCTCCTATAACTCAATAATAGGCCATGCAGTAAATAAATTTCTCATAGTATCCTACAGCCAGGAGCTGATCAAGATGCTAAAATGCTGTGAAAGGTAGTCAAGCAAAAGACTTTGGCTGCAGTAACAGCATTTGGAGGCACCATCAATTTCAAACATGAGTTCAGTCATACCATGCAAGTCTCATTAATAATTGTGGTCTGGTCTCTCATCCAGGTTTCATTTCCAAGTGCATTATTATTAACTGCGAATTATTTCATTTTAATGTTACCAATTGCTTACTCTTAACTATAGACAAAAGGTGGTTCTCATGTCAAGCATTTCTTTTAGTGTTGTGATTCACCAGTCAGTTTTAGTATCTGAAGTCAATTTTCAAATGATTTTTTCAGGAATATTTCTGTTAAGACTACTTTACGCATGTCTATGTACCATCCTTCATAAATGGATAAGGGTCTGTGTTAGAAGTTCCCTCTGCTTTCTCTTAAAGTTTATTGAATAAATGTAGTAACAATTATTAGGGCTTTACAGTGATTTTCAATCTAGTGTTCCTCTGCCTTTGTGTGTGGCTTCCATGGCCAGGTGTCATAAAGAGTTGCTCAGGAAAAAGCAGATGTGATGATGTAAGAAGAATATGTTTATCTGTGATTCTGTTTCTATTTTGTAGATAAGTTCTTTTGTGCCCTTTTTTAAAAAAATTTCACATATAAGTGATATCATATGATATTTTTGTTTGACTTACTTCACTCAGTAGGACAATCTCTAGAGTTACAGATGTAGAAAACAAGCTTAAAGCTACCAGGGGATAAGGACAGGGAAGGATAAACAGGGAGAATGGTGTTGATATATATACACTATTGCATATAAAATAGATTACTAATAAGGAATAGCACTGTATAGCACAGGAAACTCTACTTAATACTCTGTAAAGGCCTATATGGGAAAAGAATCTAATAAAGAGCGGATATATGTACACATATGGGGCTTCCCAGGTGGCGCTAGTGGTTAAGAACCTACCCACCGATGCAGGAGACCAAGGAGATGTGGGTTCCATCTCCGGGTCAGGAAGGTCACCTGGAGGAGGGCATGACAGTCCAGTATTCTTGCTGGGAGAATCCCCTGGACAGAGAAGCCTGGCAGACTATAGTCCATAGGGTCACAAACAGTTGGACACAACTGAAGCGACTTAGCACACACACATGTATATGTATGATTGATTCACTTTGCTGTACACTGGAAGCTAGCATTGTAAATAGTACACTGTAAATCAACTAAACTCCAATAAAAGTTTTTAAAAAGAATATGTTTATTAGATTCCTTTAGCTAAATAATTTAGCATTAAGAAGACTTTTCAGAGTCTCATTCACTAGTGACTGCTCACTGAGCATCACTGATGAATTGGGTAGTAATTCTGCCCCAGGGTCCCGTCCCATCAGCTGTCACAGGCTAAACAGAATGGAACTGGCTACTCAATAAGGCCAGCAAAGACTCTCAAGGTCCTAAGAATGCTGTTATTGATTTAGTTGGTGGCTCATCTTTCTACAGTTCAATATCTTTAACTAGGATTCTAGTCCATTATTTTTAGGTAACGTCTCTTTTCTTTGCTTTTTTTCTCTTGGGGCAAGAGACAGCCTGCTTCCATTATAGTTTAATATAGCTGTGTTGGGACAATCCTGAAATGATTAGATGTAAAGGGAAATATTCTGACAGTTTAGGTATGTGCTGGCATTTTTGCTTGTTTGATTCCTTTCTTCTCTTCTTTGCCAATGGTATGACTATAACTGGTATGATCCCCTTTGTTCCCCATGTGATTGTTTGGTATGATTGTTTTCTTTTTGTTGAGTTGACCATATGATGGAATTCTCTTTCTCTTTTGAACTTTGGCTGTTCTTGTAATCTGTAACATAAATGGACCCAAAGAGAAGGATGGAAATTTGGAATTCACTTAGTCTGAAACCTCACCCCTAAGCAAGAATTTCCTCTGCAAAATATAAAATGTTATTTGGGTTCTGTTGACTATTTCCAGCATGGTGGTTCCCATTTCTCAGGGGGCAGCCAATTTCATATTTATATATTCTTTCTTTTATGAGTCCAAGTCATCTCACCATTACCTTCCCCTCTCCCCACTCCATTATTTCCAGTTTGGTGCTCTAATATTTGCAGATTGTATTTATTTCATCTCATATGACTGCTATTACAGATATTTGAAATTAACTCCAAGTAGCCTTCTTTTCCAGAGAAGGCAATGGCAACCCACTCCAGTACTCTTGCCTGGAAAATCCCATGGATGGAGCAGCCTGGTGGGCTGCAGTCCATGGGGTTGCTACTAGTCGGACACAACTGAGCAACTTCACTTTCACTTTTCACTTTCATGCATTGGAGAAGGAAATGGCAACCCACTCCAGTGTTCTTGCCTGGAGAATCCCATGGACGGGGGGGCCTGGTGGGCTGCCGTCTATGGGGTCACACAGAGTCGGACATGACTGAAGCGACTTAGCAGCAGCAGCCTGCTTTTCAGTTAGGATATCAGTAATTCTTTCAACCATTCTTTAGTAGGAGAACAAAATTTGCCTCCCCCAAACATCTGCTTGGCATATGGATTATTTCGAGCTGTAAACAATCAAGGCCCAAAAGGCTCAGGAAGAAACTTTGACCTTCCTCCTAACTGCCTAAAAGAATTTAGATGGAGGGTTTGTTCCTGGAAAATCACCTGAGACACTTTCTAAGAATATGGGCTAGCCGGGGTGGGAGAAACTGCAGGGTTCACTCTGTGTCACACTGTCTCTTCATGGCCCAGCAAACATTTGTTTATCAAACATTTGCTTTTTCATTTTCATGTTTATTGCCTTCCTCCTCTTCGATATCTCAAACCATTACCCCCAACATTCATTTTTGTCCTTAGCTGAAGATGGTATGTAAGTTGAGAGTTTCATTCACTATGGCAAGTTACTCAGTTTTCCTGAGTCTTTCTCATGTATACCTTTTATTTAACTTCTGTTTGATTTTCTCCTGTTAATCTGTCTCTTGTTAATTTAATTCTTAGTCCAGTCCAGAAGAACCTGAAAGGTTAGAGGAAAATTTCTTCCTCACTGATACATCTTACCTTTACAGTTTTCAATATTTAAGACTCCGTGTTATTTTCTACATGTTCACGAGGTAGTTCTAATACTCACTAATCTCCTTCATATATACTTTTAGGACGTTTACTTACTCTCGCTCTTAGTAAAGTTCTCATGGACAGTCATCATATTCTGTCTTTCTTGAAATTCATTTGAGGATCTAGTACAGATTGTGTCTTTTACACATACGCTTAAAATAAACATTTTTAAAGGATTAAAAGAGTATTACGAAAATAGAGTTGTCAGCTTTCTAAATCAAGGAATTGTCTGAAGCAACTAGTTGTTTTTATATCTACCCAGATATATCCTCACAATATTTCATAGACTTAGAGGGATGGAAGGAAACTCAGAAACTTAACGAGCCCAAGCCTGTTGTCACTGAGGTGTGGCATGAGCTAGAAGCCTTATTTTCATGGAGGGAACTAAATCTCTGTATGTTTGACGGGATCCTTCTCTTTATCCTGACTTCACTGGGTATATAACTTCAGAGTAATAAAGATAAAATTATGTTGAAATTGTTAGGATTTGGTCTCTTCTTACTAGATTATTATTATTTTATTAGATTGAGGTGACTATTTACATGATCATGCTTAATCCTCTTATTCTTTTTTCTGATGCAGAAATTGAAGCATATGCATGGTTAGGTTAAGAACCCAAGTCAAACAGCTATTGGGGGACAAAGATGAGTGATCCAGGATTTGTTATCTTTGCATTTCCAGCACAACATAATGCTCAATACATATTTGTTGTTTCATATATTAGTGTCTAAATAAATATTTGTTGGAGGAATAAATATTTTTGTTTTCATTTAAAATTAAATTTATCTTTGTATCATCAGTTCAGTTCAGTTGCTCAGTCATCTCTGACTCTTTGTGACCCCATGGACTGCAGCACACCAGGCCTCCCTGTCCATCACCAACTCCCGGAGTTTACTCTAACTCATGTCAATTGAGTTGGTGATGCCATGCAACCATCTCATCCTCTGTTATCCCCTTCTCCTGCCTTCAATCTTTCCCAGCATCAGGGTCTTTTCAAATGAGTCAGTTCTTCACATCAGGTGGCCAAAGTATTGGAGTTTCAGCTTCAACATTAGTCCTTACAATGAATATTGAGAACTGATTTCCTTTAGGATGGACTGGTTGGATCTCCTTGCAGTCCAAGGGACTCTCAAGAGTCTTCTCCAACATCACAGTTTAAAAGCATCAATTCTTTTTTTCTTTTCCAGCTTTCAGGATTTCAGTTTATTTTTTTATTTTTTGGCTTGCTACTGGAAAATTAATTTTATTCATATCATGGTTCTAAGATTTTTTTTTTTGGCTTTCAGGGAAGGATTTTTTAAAAAAATTTTACTTTACAATATTGTATTGGTTTTGCCATACATTGACATGAATCCGCCACGAGTGTACATGAGTTCCCAATCCTGAACCAGCATTCAGCTTTCTTTATAGTTCAACTCTCATGTCCATACAGGACTATTGGAAAAAACATAGCCTTGACTAGACGGACCTTTGTTGGCAAAGTAATGTCTCTGCTTTTGAATATGCTATCTAGGTTGGTCATAACTTTACTTCCAAGGAGTAAGTGTCTTTTAATTTCATGGCTGCAGTCACCATCTGCAGTGATTTTGGAGCCCCCAAAATAAAGTCTGACACTGTTTCCACTGTTTGCCCATCTATTTCCCATGAAGTGATGGGACCAGATGCCAATATCTTAGTTTTCTGAATGTTGAGCTTTAAGCCAAATTTTTCACTCTCCTCTTTCACTTTCACCAACAGGCGCTTTAGTTCTTCTTCACTTTCTACCATAAAGGTGGTGTCATCTGCATATCTGAGGTTATTCATATTTCTTCTGGCAATCTTGATTCCAGTTTGTGCCTCATCCAGCCCAGTGTTTCTCATGATGTACTCTGCATACAAGTTAAATAAGCAGGGTGACAATGTATATACAGCCTTGACGTACTCCTTTCCCGCTTTGGAACCAGTCTGTTGTTCCATGTCCAGTTCTAACTGTTGCTTCCTGACCTGCATACAGATTTCTCAAGAGGCAGATCAGGTGGTCTGGTATTCCCATCTCTTGAAGAATTTTCCACAGGTTACTGTGATCCACACAGGCAAAGGCTTTGGCATAGTCAATAAAGCAGAATAGATGTTTTTCTGGAACTCTCTTGCTTTTTTGATGATCCAGCAGATGTTGGCAATTTGATCTCTGGTTCCTCTGCTTTTTCTAAAACCAGCTTGAATATCTGGAAGTTCATGGTTAATGTACTATTGAAGCCTGGCTTGGAGAATTTTGAGCATTACTTTACTAGCATGTGAGATGAGTGCAATTGTGCAGTAGTTTGAACATTCTTTTGCATTGCCTTTCTTTGGGATTGGAATGAAAACTGAGCTTTTCCAGTCCTGTGGCCATTGGTGAGTTCTCCAAATTTGCTGGCATATTGAGTGCCACACTTTTACAGCATCATCTTTCAGGATTTGAAATTCCATCATTTCCACTAATTTTGTTTGTAGTGATGCTTCCTAAGGCCCACTTGACTTTGCATTCCAGGGTGTCTGGCTCTAGGTAAGTGATCACATCATCGTGATTATCTGGGTCATGATTATTTGTATCATAGTTTTTATGTTTTGAACCTAAAAGATTAAATAGTTTTGCAAGGCTTATTATAAAAAAGTACTTGCTTCTCTCATCCACTCTTTCCTGTCCTTGATTATGACTTTGAGGGACAATTTTAAGTATTTTTTCCTGCTGATTCTGGAATTTATCCCCAACTGACTAAAAAAATACATGTTTTGCATATTTAGATTTTTTTTTTGACTTTTTACTGTGAAAGGTAAGGACTTAGTTTCTTAACTCCCTGCTGCCACACACATGTATTCACCATCCATCTCTTATCCTTCTAATATAGGTATATCACAACTTTTATTAGTTAGTGCTGGTGGTTACGTTATTGTGACTGTGAAAATATTTTTCCTTCCAGTCTTATTGCAATATAATTGATATACAGCACTGTATAAGTTTAAGGTATATAGTAATTTTGTATCCTTCAGTTTTACCAGATTCGTTGGTGAGTTTTTTGGTGGTGTCTTTAGGATTATCTACAAATTGTATGTCAGTTGCAAACAGAGACAGTTTTACTTCTTCCTTTCTGATTTGTCTTCCTTTTATTTCTTTTTCTTGTCTGATTACTGTGGACAAGACTTCCAATACTATGTTGAATAAAAGTGGAGAGAGTGGCATACTTGTCTTGTTCCAGATCTTACAGAAAGTGATTTCAGCTTTTTGCCAGTGAGTATAATGTTATCTGTGAACTTGTCATATATGTCCTTTATTATGTTAAGTTATGGTCCCTCTATACCCTCTTTGTTGAGAGTTGTTATCGTAAATGGATGTTGAATTTTTTGAAAAGCTTTTCTGCATCTATTCAGGTGATCAAATGATTCTTATTCTTTAGTTTGTTAATCTGTATCTCTTTCATTGATTTGTTGATGGTAAACAATCCTTGCACTCCTGAGATCATTCCCACTTGATTATAGTGTATGAGTCCCTTAATGTATTGTTGAATTCAATTTGTTAATATTTTCTTGAGAATTTTTGCATCTGTGTTTATTGGTGACACTTACCTATAGTTTTCATTTTTTTTTTTGGTGCCTTTGGTATTGGGGTGATGTTAACCTTGTAGAATGAGTTCAGTAACTTGCCTTTATCTTCATTTTGGGGAATATTTTGAGAGGATTAGATGCCAGCTCTTATTTAAACATTTGGTAGAATTCCCCTCTGAAGCTATCTGGTCCTAGACATCTGTTTGGAGTTTATTATTACTGATTTAATTTCATTACTGGTAATTAGCCTGTTCATATAGTTCCTATTCTTTCTTGCTTCAGTCTTAGAAGAGTGTATGTTCCTGGGAGTTTGTCTATCTTTTTCTAGGTTGTACATTTTATTGGCTATGTCTATTTGTGCAGCCACAGTAGTAATCCTACCACAACGGAAGGACTGTGCAGCCCACAGGGAGGACAGCCCTAGAGCATGTAGCTCTGGTGATGAGAAGAGAGTGCTCTGCTGGGTCCCATAGGATGTTTCCTGTATAAGCCACTTCTCTGAGATTAGGAAATGTAACCAGCCTACCAAATGCACAGAAACAAAAACAAAGAGTTAGGCAAAATGAGGTGACAGAAAAATATTGAGGAACAAAATAAAACCCCAAAAAGAGAACTATGAAATAACGAGAAACAATTTATCTGATAAAGAATTTAAGGTCATGATCATAAAGGTGCTCAGAACTTGGGGGAAGGGTAAATGAACAGAATGAGAAGGTAGAAGTTTTTAACAAAGAGTTAGAAAATATAAGGAAGAATCAGAGTTGAAGAATCTGAGTTCACAATGCTGAAATTAAAAAATACACTAGAAGGATCAGCAGTAGATTAGATGGCACAGAGGAATGGATGAGCAAACTTGAAGACAGATTAGTGGAAATGACTCAAATTGAACAGAAAAAAGAACGAAGGAATTGTAAAATATGAGGGCAGTTTAAGAGACCTCTGAGATAACATCGGGCACACTAACATTTACATTACAAGGATCCCAGAGGGAGAAGAGAGAGAAAGGGGCAGAGAACATATTTGGAGTCATGGTAGTTGAAAACTTCTCTAATCTGGGAAAGGAAACAGGCATCTAGGTCCAGGAATCACAGAGACTCCCAAACAGGATCAGTCAGAAGAGGACCATCAGTTTAGTTCTGTTCAGTCGCTCAGTCGTGTCCGACTCTTTGTGACCCCATGGACTGCAGCATGGTAGGCCTCCCTGTCCATCGCCAACTCCCAGAGTTTACTTAAACTCATGTCCATTGAGTTGGTGATGCCATTCAACCATCTCTTCCTCTGTCGTCCCCTTCTCCTCCTGCCTTCAATCTTTCCCATCATCCGGGCCTTTTCAAATGAGTCAGTTGAAGAGGACAATAGCAAGACACGTTGTAATTAAAATGACAAAAATTAAAGATAAAGAGAGAATATTAAAAGCAGCCAGGGAAAAGAAACAAAGTTATATACAAGGAAATTTTCATGAGGATGCTAGATGACTTTTCAGGAAAAAATGCAGGCCAGGAGGGAGTGGCACAATATACTTAAAGTGATGAAAGAGGAAAGCCTATAACCAAGAGTATTCTCCCAGACAAGGCCTTTGTTCAGATTTGATGGAGAGATCAAAAAGTTTTACTGAGAAGCAGAAGCCAGAAGAGTTCAGAACCACAAAAGCAGGCTTTACAAGAAATGTTCAAAGGACAACTAGAACATGGGAACTATAAGACAAAACATAACAGCCTACTTGGAGCTTCTTTTCAGATTCAGAAATCATTTTAGAATTTTAAAAACTCTACAGGATGAAAGGGTCAAATTTAAAGTTATGGTAAAAAAAAAAGGGAGGAAAGGGTGGTGGCTGGGTCAGTAAGGATGGAGGTGTTTCGTGTGCATGCAAATATTGTAGTTGATTTCCTTGATAGGATGAAATTATGAGACATCTGGAAATTTATACCAAAGAAGAAAATATGTGATAGAAAAGATACAGTTAAAGAAAATAATAAATGTAGTTTTATGGTATGCTGATATTATCAGGAAGTGATGCTGCAGCTAAAGTGAAGCAGTTACAATGGCATTACTTGCTTAAGATGACCCTGTTTAAAAGTTCATGTAAACAACATGCTGGCATTCATGCTGTGTAAATAAAATGTTCCCTTACAAAAGCATACTATTTACAGGCAGAGAAAGTTTTCTCTTTTTTTTCAAATGGTCTTCACTATTGTAAACTTTTCTGCTCCGCCCTCCCCCCTCCCCGCCCACCCATTTCATTTTCAATTGGCTTTGACATTCGGGCTGTCAGGGACATCTCTGGGTAGCTGTCAAGCAGACAACAACCTTCAATGATAACCAAGTCTAAATAGAGACCGAAACAAACCTTTCAATATCCCAATGGATTAATGCTTCTTGGAGATGGTTTCCTTCAATAATTGATTACTTGTTGTGGTTTGACTGTGTGTGTTGGGAACCGTATGTCTGTTGCCATAACAAACTAATTGAGCAATTCAGTTGACACGACTCCTGGTTCCTGCAGTGTGGCAAACTTCAGGCGTGACTGCCGAGCAGGACTGTGCTCTTAAACAATACATCTGGGAGACTTGAGACTTTTCCAGTTCCCTTCACCTGTGACCCACTTTATAGATTTTAGACTTGTGTGAATGTGATCCCAGAGGGACAGCTCACTTCAGTACCCAGTCCTGTAGGCAAAGGGAGTAGGCCATCCATTACCGTCTCCTTCTCTTTCTTAGGTTAATGACTATATTAAATATTAAACGAGTTTCCGTCTCCAGAGTGCCCCTGTAAGTGATTTTACATTAGCTCATCCACTTTCGGCACCGTCCTTTCTTTGATTTCTGATAAAGCATGTTGCTCTGTGTAACATAACTCAGAGGAAATCATGATTGATTTGACAACTGTTAATGTGATGCTTAATATTAACCTTCATTTTTAGATGTGAGGGAGGTTGGTGAAGGAGGAGGAGAGGAAGAAGAAAGAGGAATCAGAGAGAGAAAGTGTCTTAGGCTTCTTTTAAGGTGACAGGGATGAAGGATCTCATTAACATAACACAAAAAGTTAACACATTTCCCCTCCTTTTTCTTCTTTGAGACATCTCAGAATCTCTGATGGCTCAGATACTAATTCTAACTCCTCCCTATCAGAGCTCTGATGACTGCACAAAGAGGGTAAAGATCATTTGGGGATACAGATATCTTGGGAATAAAATCTGTGGGATTTGCTGCAGCTTTTCAGAAAGGGGTAGGGTTTTACCTTCAGCTACCTTCTGATTTAACATTGAATGAGAAGGGATGCTGTGAGGAAAGTAGAATTAAGACATAATCTCTACTCACTGAGATTAGTATCATAGTAGACAGACAGGTAAGACTCCTGGAAATTAGAGAGCGGAGGAGGGAGCATCAGGGAAGGTGGTTACCTGTGGGACTTTAGCTGGGAGAGCGTGAGGCCTCTGTCAGCAGCTGTTTTCTAAAGCTTCAGCCAGTAAACGAAAGGCATCCCTGAGGCTTTTCCTTCTCAAACAAAGCTTATTCTTAAAAAAGTCAGCCTCTTTTTAACCTGCAGAAGAGTATAGTTGCCTATGCCTCTTTTGACTGTTCTTTTGGGAAGGGAACTAGATTTATATATATTTTCATTTCTTTTCAGTAGACAGAGAAGTGGAAAGTGGAAAAAAAAAATGAAAGTGATAGTTGCTCTGCCGTGTCTGACTCTTTGCAACCCATCTGCTGTAGCCCACTGGGCTGCTCTGTCCATGGGATTTCTCAGGCAAGAATCTTGGAGTGGGTTCCCAGGCCCTTCTTCAGGGGATCTTCCTGACCCAGGGATCTAACCCAGGTCTCCTGCATTGCAGGAGGATTCTTTACTGTCTGGGCCACCAGGGAAACCCAGAGAAGTAGAAATCCTTGGGTAACTGCAGAAGTTGGTGTTTTTGGAACTCAGTCCTGCAGCGTGGAGTCTGTTCTCACTCCAAGTTGGCAGAAAGAGACCAGCAGTGATTTGAGTCTGTGTGACAGGTTTGTTCTTTGTCGTCTCTCGGAGGCAGTTTTACACACATTTTAGCAAGATTAGGAGGAGGGAACATGGGTCTCGTAACATTCCATGTCTCACTTTTATTTATTAGGGCTTGCATATTGAATGAACTAGGCCTTGATGAAAACTTTTATTGGATTTGTATAAATTTTGCTCCCTAAAGAGCCAATATATAAATATGTTGCTTAAGTGCTGGAGATATGTAATTGAGTAAAGTTTTACAATGGGAAGAGAGCTTTTAACTAGATCAGCTTCTTCATTTGGCCCATGAGGTCTTCAATGAGAAAGTGGTCCTCTAAGGCCTCACAGCTGGTGATATACAAAATACGGAGACCCAGCCACAGAGCCCCATGTATGCAAAACCATGCTGAGATAAAAAACAGACACAGCAGGGAAGAGAAATATGATTGGGAGCAGGCTAGCCAGTTCTTCTCTTGTAAAAGAAAATGTTACAAATATTCTAGTAGAAGTATATGATGATTACTTTTAAAAAAAAGAGTATCTTGTGAAAAATTTATCATTTGCTGCACAGGAGGGCTGGTACAATCAAGTAGTAAGATTTTTTAAAACAATGATTTAACAGAAAGATCTCTACCTGAAAATCCATTCTCTTTTGATGCATGCTGCTCTTCTGTCTTCTCAGTATGCGTATCGACAAGACAAAGATGCTAGTGGAATTCAAGTTTATGCACATTGACCAATATGAATTGTACATGGCACCTGACAGCCTTGGGCAAGATCTCTGTGGTGTGATCACTGGCAATAGTTTCAAATTCCAGGTAGTCTCTGTGACCTGCAGTAACTCAGACACATCTAGCAGCTTGAAAGTGTGGGGTTTTGTATCATTAGATCAGAGGTTCTCAATTGATTGCTAACACTCTGGGCCTGAGAATTCTTTTCTGGTGCATTGTAGGATATTCAGCAGCATGCATGCCTGGCTTCTAAACACTAGACGCTGGTAGCTTGCCACAGCCCACTGTAACAACCATGTCTCTAGACATTGTTCCCTGAAGATGGACGAGAGGCAGACTATCCCCCAGTGGAGAGCCAGGAGCTGCTGCATTAGATGATATTGCAGTCACTTCAGAATCAACCCATGTGGCCAGTTTGTTTTTGACCACAGAAGCCTGCCTTTGTTCCTTAAGCAGGAAAGAGCAGCACAGTGCATAGGTGTGTGTACCTGGGTGTGTGAAGGAAGGCAAGCTAAGCAGGTCTTTGCTAAACCAGTCAAATGAAAGGCAGAGAGGAAAGAGATTACTGGATCAATCAGGGTCTAGCTAGGAAAACAGAAACCACAGGGGAATAAATGCAGGGAATTGTTTACGGCGGTGATGTGTTGAGCTGAGAGTTATTTTTGGAATTGTAAGGAAATCCAGAAATGAGCAATGACAGCCATTACCCTAGGCTGGAGAGAGAGAGAGGTCCTTAGGGATCAAGTCATCCCAAAGGAGGCAGGGCCCAGGATGGGCCTCTCTGGTGGGAACTGAAACCGTAATGGAGATGTGAAGCTGCCCTAGGCAGGGGGAAGAGGAGAAGTACCCTGTTTTCCCTCACCCTCCAGCCTGTTGCCACACCCTCTCCATTGCAAGAGCTAGTTTTCCACTTGCCATATCCATGGTATATAGAGTACAGTGGGATACTTGGAAATGAACCGAAGAGCAAGCAGGCCCCGGACTGGCACAGGTAACTGTGTTCAAAAGCAGCAAATAGCATATTCTATTTCCTGGAGAACTAGAACTGGAGGCATGAACTTATCTTGCTTAATGTCCAAAACACGAAACACTTTCTGCTTCTTCAGCGACTTCATTTTGCAGCGCCCCCAAAGCTAATGAGGTACAAATATAAGTGCCAGGTAGGTGAGGGTATCTGTTTTGGGGTAATAACCAAAGAATTTTATCCTGATACTTTTTTACAATAAAAAACCCTACCATAGTGAATAACTTACTTTTATGGAGTAGTTATCATACATAATTTAATTGTAACTTTCTGAAAAATTTTATGATGTAGATAATATTATTATTCCTTTTCTAGCAACAAGAAAACCAAAATAGGAAGAACTTTAAGCAAATTTCCCAAGGCCACATAACTTGTAAGCAGAGGAGTGTGATTTGAATTCAGGCCTGTGATACTGCGTACCTCCCACTCTTGGCTACTCTATGCTGCCATATTGTGGGGATATGATGACTAATGACAGCTAACATTTATCAAGAGTTATTGAATGTCTGGCTATGTTTTAAGTGTTTTTCTACTTACTAGTATTAACTCATTGAAATCACACAGTAGACCACTTTACAGATGAGGCTCTCTCAGGCTCAGAGAGGTGAGGTAACTGGTTGAAGATCACAGAGCTACTAAGGGGTAGAACTAGGTTCTGAACCTAAGCAATTTTGGTTTTAGACTGTGCTTTTAACTGCTAAAGTGATTAAAGGTACTGTGTGTATATAATTTATTTTATTCATTGTTCATTTCAACCAGTTCTGTTCTAGGCTGGGCACTTTTCTAAGCTGCGAAGATGAATATAATATTAGTGAGGAACTTATCATTTAGTGGAGCTTATTGTTTAGTGGAATGTTCACAAACTTGTAAACAAGTGATGATGATTTCATGTGACAGCTCTTGTAGGAGAAGTTCATCCCAGGAGATATGGAGGGATAGAGGAAGATTGGGAATTTTCTGTATGTAGGATGGAAAATTGAAAGTGGAAAGTAAAGGAGCTTTTCATAAGAGAGCTAACTCATAAGATGTGTGTATTTGTGCTGCACAAGTTAGGTAGTTGTGCAAAGACAGTGACAGGAAAGGAAGTGGAATTGAAGGAATATTCATTTGGCTAAGGCCTAGATCAAAGAGGGTTGGGCAAGGAGGTCAGAAAAGAAGACAGCTCCAGATTCTCCGAGGTCTCGTATGATACAGTAAGGAGGTGGGAAGCTTTCCTTTTGCCATGCCTTTAAAATTCCTTAGAGTGCTTGATGCATTTATTTTTTCTATCTTCTGCCAGTTTTAAAATTATATTCTCTGGTGCCTTTGAGTGCACTATATGTTGTTGGTGAGAACTAATGAAAATTTTCTCTTTGTGAGTGATGCATATTATAGCTGCTTTGTGAGTGACACACACAAAAACGCAGAGCTTGAGCCAATGGGCATTTATGAGGCTCTAGTGACCGAGATTTGGAACAGGCCTTGACCTAAGGTTGTAAAAGCCCTTATGGAGAGATTGCTGTGAGGGAGCTGCTGAAATGTCACTCCAGCCTCACATCATTGCTGTCCAGCTAGTCTCCAGATGGCTTTCTTTGGTAGTTAGCTTCACATTGAGTGTTCAGACTCAACAGACAAAGTGGAAACCTGCGATTTGTGGTTGAAATGCATCATTGGAACTTTAGCCTGATGTCACAGCTTCTATTCTTAGAATATGCATAACATAGAAAGATAATTAAATCCCCCATCATGAATGCCATGCTTGGCTCAGTATTTAAGGAGGTTCCCTAGGTAATTTGACCTCTACCTTGTCCACTGGGCATGTGTTTTGACTTCTCCTGTTTCTGAAGCCCTGTCGGAGTGTGAATCAATGGGAGAGTTGGGGAAGGTGAATTTAAGGTGATTCAATATGATGCCATTGGCTCACTTTTGACAAGTTGAGCAATCGAATGAGCACTACTACTTCTGTCCCAAGGTGTAGTTCTTTTGTTCGTTGGATATTGATAATAATATAGTGAATTAGAAGGACATGTAACTTTTTGAAACAGAGTGAAAATAACAGAAGAATGTGCATTTGAATGTCGGTTCTCCTGCTTGTTTATATAACCATTGGGAAATCACTTAACCTGCAAGTTTTAGTTTTCTCATCTATAAAATGATTCCTATTTTATGTCATTGATGTGAGGAATATGAATTTAACACATATGACAGTGGTTTGTGAACTGTGAAATACTGTATAATTTAACACATTAGTGTTAACAAGTTGATAGGTTCAATAGCCTGTTAGTTCCAAGTATTTTCGTAACATTTGAGATCTTAGTATGAATACTGGTTATTACTAACCGTACCTTTTAGAAGGTTCTTTTTCATTAAAAAAATATTTCAAAGAGCCTACCCTTTGTTCCTCAGTTTGTAACCATGGTCCAGAGTTGGCCAATTTTAGAATAAATGTTGTTATTGAACCACAATAATCTCATCCTGATTGACAAATGACACGGGAGCACATGGACCCCTCTGGGTTGAGTCTGCTGCATCTGAAGAAGAGGAATAATAATACCAACAACAGAGGGCAGTTTTTAAGACTAAATGAATTAATCCTTGCAAAATACTTAGCATAACATGTGAAACTATTTTCAATGACTGTTAACATCTGTTTTCATTGTCATTATTATGATACCCACAATCTGCAGGCCTTCGTGAGGACTGCTGAATTTCCTTCTGGGCACAGTGGAGAACCACTGTAGGATAGTTAAGCTACTTTTGAGAAATCAGTTCAGGTCTTGAAAATCACTCTCATTTTGCACAATTTAAGGTAATGTCTGAGCACCATGTATCAAATAGCTCCTACTCCCTGTTTTTTGCAGAGAATAACGTGACCTTGTGAATCTGATATAAAAAGCAACTTTAACCAGATAACTCACTTATTAAATAATGAATGGTAGGTGATAATTTAGTGAATCCTATAGGGAATTTTTAGAACCTGTTCATAAATTTTTTTGACCAGTAGCCCTCTGCTAACTTATTTGATCATGTTTGGCTTTTTGTTGTACAACTGATCCATATTAAATACAGAATCTTTAGAAAAGAAAAGTAGCAAAGAGAAAGAAGTAGAAAAATTTCCTATTGCCTCATTAGCCAAAGATGATCATTATTAATATTTTGGCATATACCTTTTTGGTTAAAATTTCCAAAATTATACTTACTTGAATTAGGCATATGTCTTTAGCACTGAACTCTGACAAGATAAAAGGCCTGTTATGAGAACTTACTTAAAATTCAAAAGAAATAAAATTAAAAAATCTTAACCCAACCCACAATCCCATTTGTAGTTCAGTTTAAATATGTAATTCATATGAAAAATATAGGAAACCTTTTGTGGGTTGCTTTCCCAAATTGCAATAACAAACTTTTCTGTATATTTTACCTTCTTTGCATCATAAGCAATAAATCATAAATTGTCACCTCTGTATGTAGTGCTTTGCGGCTAAATTATCCTGAAATATCCAAAAGGCGAGCCATTCACAGAATGATTTAAAAAAGGAGAGTAAATCTGAGTCAAATACATTACATAGAATGATTCACAGAACATGTCTTTTGTGAATTCTTGAATGACACTCTGAATATATTTTGTCTCCATCTTTTTTGTTGGCTTTATCCCTACACTTCTAAAAATTGCTGTCAATTTGAATTGACATACCTGTTCATACAGCTTACCAATACTATTTACTCTTTGGTTGATACAGTAGATGTTGGAAAAAATGGGCTAGAATATTTGAATGGAATGGTTGGAAAAATACATTTTAGAAGTGTGGGTACAGAGGAGCCTGCCAGGCTATAGTCCTTGGAGTCACAAAAAGTCAGAGTTTTTGTAACTGAGTGACTGAGCACACAGGTGTGTGCAGAGACATACACACATGCCAAACACACACAGATGGTTTTGTACTTACCTTAATTTGTGGGCGTGTGGACAGGCTAAAAAGATAACAAGGTTATGCTATCAAAGCTGAGTGTTAAAGAACTGATGCTTTTGAACTGTGGTGTTGGAGTCCCTTGGACTGCAAGGAGATCCAACCAATCCATCCTAAAGGAAATCAGTCCTGAATATTCATGGGAAGGACTGATGCTGAAGATGAAGCTCCAAAGCTTTGACCACCTGATACGAAAAACTGACTTGTTAGAAAAGACCCTGATGGTGGAAAAGACTGAAGGCAGGAGAAGAAGGGGATGGCGGAGGATGAAATGGTTGGATGGCATCACTGACTTCATGGCCATGAGTTTGAGCAAGCTCTGGGAGTTGGTGATGAACAGGGAAGCCTGGCGAGCTGTAGTCCATGGGGTTGCAAAGCGTTATACACGACTGAGTGACTAAACTGAACTGATGCTATCTAAATAAATGAATGGGGCTGCTCTGTTTCCTAAACTGTAACAACTAGTCGAGAGTAAATCAGACTTCCTTTAATTAAAGCACCAGGACATGAACAATTATTGCAGTATCATCATAAGAAATTATTGGTTATATTTATAATGCTAAGAGATTTAGGGGGAGAAGTGGAACACAAGTAATTCTTTCAAAATAAATTTCCATTTATTTAAGAGTATTTCTTCAACTGAATTTAATCCCCAGAAGCAATAAGTAGGATTCCTTTTCTCCTATTTACCCTTTGAATATGACCGCAGGATCACAGAGGTGGGGACATTAACCACCTGTCATCCCAATTTAACTCTTATCAAAGGGTGATAGAGGATGACACAGTGAAACTTGCCTCACTTAAATGGTCAGCAGCAGTGCAGTAGCTTGCTCAGCTTGTCAAGTCAAAGAAAAATTGCATGAGACAAGTTAAAGAGGCACAGAAGACTTTATTCAAGACTACTGCAGTAGGGGTCAAGACTATTGAAATAAGGGAGAGAGACTGAACTCAACTCCACTGAAACGAAAGGCAGAGAGTTTTTGAGCACTGGTGTCAGCTAATGGAAAAGACCTGGAGGATGTTAGGGGGAGGTTGTCAATGTGACTGGGATATCTGTCTTTGCTGATTGGCACTTATCTAAGTCAGGCTCTTATTCTCCCACAGAGACTGGGAGATAAGGGTTCTGTCTTCCTACATGATTGCATTTCAAAGGGATGGGTCTCAGGTCCTTAAAGTCCTCTGTTATAAAACTGGCAAGGGGCTGACAAGAGCAGGATGGGAGGTCAGGTGACAGCGACACAGGCTTGTGGTTAAGAGTCAGAGATAAACAGAAGCGAGAACTGTATTTCCGTGCTAAGGAGTTCTGTTTTAATCTTTTAAAAATTTGTTGCTATTATGATCATCATTGCTGTTTACTATTTGCTTAGTTGAATTAAGCCTATTAATTTCTTAAATAGCCATTATAAAATGGCATAGTGAGTGAGAGAAATTCCCTAAAGAGCTGTGTTAGCACATAATAATCAACACAGCTTCCCGTCCTGCTACTCTATAAACTCTACTTGACAATAAAGTAATTGCCTTTCTCTTTTTCTAGGCATCACTGTACACAGTTTTCATTGCAGAATTATAAGGTTATCTCTTACTCACTTACAAACCTTGAGAAGCTGTCTCATTTGACATCTGAATAATAACACCTTTTAATAGTTTTGTTTCCTAACCTATTTTCTTCTACACTCTTCCTAGAAATAAAATGTCAGGAGACATCTTTGAAAAATTACAATAATGGTGTTATTGTCATATTTCTGGTGTTTATCTATGCAAAATTTAGCAAACTGATAAGACTGATCTCTGTAGATCCTCTTTGTATTGGTCAAACATCTTGTGTTATGAACCTGAAAGGAAACAAGTAGGAAGTTTCACTCTAAAAGGGCTAGTATATGTTATTTTTTGGAGGGTACCCCAGAACCTGTACCTGGCGTCACACGTCCGCCGTCTCCAGGGCGGCTCCAGGGCAGTCTTCAGGTAAAATTCCTTTAAGAGCAGAATAGTAGGTGGTCCATTACTAAGCTGTTACATTTTTTTTCCACCTTAACTTATTTCTAAGATAAAACCTATCAGATGGATTTAGATTTTATCAGTTAAGACTTTGAAATATATCCTTTTTAGAGTATTCTCAACTATTTATATGGTGGCTCAGAGGGTAAAGCATGTGCCTGCAATGCTGGAGATCCAGGTTTGATCCCTGGGTTGGGAAGATCTCCTGGAGAAGGAAGTGGCAACCCACTCCAGTACTCTTGCCTGGAAAATTCCATGGATGGAGAAGCCTGGTAGGCTACAGTCAGTGAGGTCACAAAGAGTCGGACACGACTGAGCGACTTCACTTCACTTCAGGGTATTCTCATATTCATTCCGAGCTTCCCTAGTTGCTCAATGCTAAAGAATCTGCCTGCCAATGCAAAAGACTTGGAGGTTTGATCCCTAGGTTGGGAGGATCCCCTGGAGAAGGAAATGGCAACTAACTCTAGTATTCTTGAGTGGGAAATCCCATGGACAGAGGAGCCTGGTGGGCTACAATCCAAGGGGTCATGAAGAGTTAGACACAACTTAGCGACTAAGCAACAACAAATATTCATTTTATCTCTAAGGAAAAAAGAGAATTTATCTAAATTCTCAAATTTATACCCAACATATTATTTTGGAATGAAGTATGTGTAAAGTACAAAGATAGAGCACGTGAACCCCAGGAAACCCTTATGAATACAGAGCTTGCATCCATTCTGGGCTGTATCCTGGCTCCCTGGCAGGAGTCTTATGAGTACAGGGACCCCAGTGAGGAAGGTCTCCTCTAGGTTTCACATGCTGGTTTGCATGTGCAAATTAATCTTAACATAAATTCTCTCAACTTGGGAACATTGTCATTAATAAATATTCTTAAATAATCTGTTCCCAAATCTGTTTTTCAGTTCAGGATTTAGTTGTTTGAGAACGCTGAGACATTTTGTCCTCTTCAATTCCTTTGTAAAGCTATATACTGTCCAGCTTGTTAGTGTGATTACTTGTCCATCCTACCTCCTATTACATAGATCTCTTCTTTGATGTCCCACAGCTTCAAGATGATTTTGACAGTCTGCACTCCTATGAAATCTTACTCAAACCATTGGTTTTTATAATATTTATTTTTTCTCATATACTGACTCCTTATTGAAGTCATTCTTTCACCAGAAGGCCTGGTATATGAAATCCATAAATTCTGTCCCTAAGAACTTGTCCAGATAAACTAGCTCTGTTCAGCACTACTAATATTAGAAAATCAGAAATGAATGATTTAACCCTGAGTGTCCAAAGGCAAATGGTTGGATTTAACTGGATGCTGAGAGCATTCTGGAACGTGCCTTGTAATGACTAAGATTTTTCCTGGAATAGGAGATTCAAAATTATTGGTTTACTGAAGTCTTGACTTTTCAGTTCAGTTCAGTTGCTCAGTCGTGTCCAACTCTTTGCGACCCCATAAACTGCAGCAGGTCAGGCCTCCACCAACTTCTGGAGTCCACCCAAACCCATGTCCATTGAGTCGGTGATGCCATCCAACCATCTCATCCTCTGTCATCCCCTTCTCCTCCTGCCCTCAATCTTTCCCAGCATCAGGGTCTTTTCCAATGAGTCAGCTCTTCAGATCAGGTGGCCAAAGTATTGGAGTTTCAGCTTCAATATCAGTCCCTCCAAAGAACACCCAGGACTGATCTCCTTTAGGATGGATTGGTTGGCTCTCCTTGCAGTCCAAGGGACTCTCAAGAGTCTTCTCTAACACCACAGTTCAAAAGCATCAATTCTTCGGCACTTGACTTTTAGAGGATAAATTTTATTACATTCAAGGCTTCTTCTTGCTTCTCTTCCTTATACAGATCTAGCCTTGCAGGAAACAAATGTGAGTTTACTCTTCTGTTTTTAGATAGTATCAGAGGGATGAATTCTGAATTCCAAGCCACATCTGATGAAAGTCTTTTTCCAGATCTTAACCTTGCTTTGCAATAGGATATGCATGCACACAGATGGAGAGGTAGATGTCTGTATTCATGACATACATATGAACACTTTTAAAGTAGCTTGGTTTGAGTTTTTTCCTTTAACTTTTGTAAGAAATGTTCTCTGGTCTTTCTGAACACTCAGACTTTACACATCTCCATTGAAACAGAAGATTTAATATTGTTTTACCTTTTAATGGCTGTATTTTATTGATAACCTGTGTTCTTCTATTGTCATTAGTCCAGTTGTTTACATAGATTTGATTTCAGGGTAGGTAGGGTATGTGCTTATTTTCTGAGAATGTGTGCAGATGGTCTATATGAAGTATGCATAAGTGGCCTCGTTATCTACAGGTCAATACTATGACTTTAAGAATTTTTAAAGCATTGTCCCTCTTCCATGCTTATTCTTTTTCACTTGTCCATCAATTTCCTCATAGCAGTTAACAATAAAATCCTAGAAAAACAGAGAAGATATATTCTCAGAATTCAGCAAGGGAAGGCAAGCTTGGAAGACAGTGTCCCTCTTCCCAGGCAGTCTGTGAGAGGGCCAAAGAACTCTCTAATGGTATATTTGGTATGTGTGCATGCAGGCTACGTTGCTTCAGTTGTGTCCGATTCTTTGCAACCCTATGGACTGTAGCCTGCCAGGCCCTTCTGTCCATGGGATTCTCTGGGCAAGAATACTGGAGTGAGTTGCCATGCCCTCCTCCAGGGGATCTTCCTGACCCAGGGATCAAACCTGCCTCTCTTAAGTTTCCTGCATTGGCAGGCAGGTTCTTTACCACTAGCACCACCTGGGAAGCCCATATTTGGTGTTAAAAAAGCTTTAAAAGGTAAAAGAAAGCAGGTTGTATTTGTAAGCCTGCTAAATGGGTAGAGAGGTGAGAGCTGGAGTTAGTATGGGCATGGACAGTTGAGGTTATGAGTTGTTCTCAACCTGGACTCTTCATGACAAAGGAATAGACAGCAATTTTATTCTGTGCTTTAGGGAGACCTGTAAGCGTCAAACAGAGTATCATCGTACATAAGTGGAACAAAGCAAGAGTCTACGTACAAAAGGGACCAAACGTCCATCTAGGCAGGTAGATATGGCCCTTTGTAGGAGGCAGGGTTGAGCTTGAATGGGGCTGAACAGCAGACCCCAGGGCAGAATTTGGATGGAAAGTGTTGGGGAAGGCACCATCATTACAAGCAAGTCAAAATCCTCTTAAGATATGAATAGAATTACCACAACACGTTCAGGGATATGTGATGAAACAGGATTTACATCCTCAAACTTCTAAGTGTTCACTTCTCAGAGACAGGGCAAAAATTTGATTATTGGAACTACTTTGTGAGGGTTATCAGAGAACGAAACTATCTCTAGGTGGAATTGAAACTGAATTCCAGATCTTTTCACATTCTTATACAGCGTGATGTTCCTCAATTTCAAAAACTGAAAAGCATGCCTAGGAAGCACAATTGACCTTGATGACTGTATGAACTGTTTCTTTAGACTTAATGGGTATTGGTTTTTCTCATCCTAGAATTTCATATGGAAGTTTTCTCTACTGTGTAGTGCCTTGTTCATTCCTACCCTGTCCTCTGCCTCCGGCTCCACCAGGTAGAGTTAGAGGCTCCTCTTCTGTCCTCTCTACTTTCATGAGATCTCCTGACTTATAGAACTTTTGAATATCTCACTTCCTAAAGCGTATCCTGTGAAGCTGGTGTATCAATAGTTGTTATGCAAAGGAAATAATTTCATCAGATAAGCTTGGGAGCTTTTGAGTTAAATGTATTTCTCTGCTGCATGCTGTTTCAGGGAGCGTAATTGGCTGGTGTCATCTTGAATCTCTAAGATGGAATGTTGAACATTTCCCACTCTTTGCAGCCTGCTGACCACTTTGTTTTGGGTAGCATCTCAGATGCTAGTGTTTTCTAAAACATGTTAGAAAATGCTCCATATCTCAGGCATTCATCTTCTTTTTTTTTTCCTTACCAGTTTGTGTTAGTTTTTTTTTTTTTTTTTAAGACTAGGACTTGTTTTCTTTGTTTCCCAAAGCTGCGTATAGGTACTTAAATGTACTCTTTTTAAAAAATTCTGATAAATACACAAATATTTAATTTACCATCCTAAGCATTTAAATATACAGTTTGGTGGTATTCAGTTCAGTTCAGTCGCTCAGTCGTGTCCGACTCTTTGTGACCCCATGAATCGCAGCACACCAGGCCTCCCTGTCCATCACCAACTCCTGGAGTTTACCCAAACTCATGTCCATTGAGTCGGTGATGCCATTCAGCCATCTCATCCTCTGTCGTCCCCTTCTCCTCCTGCCCCCAATCCCTCCCAGCATCAGAGTCTTTTCTAATGAGTCAACTCTTCGCATGAGGTGGCCAAAGTACTGGAGTTTCAGCTTCAGCATCAGTCCCTCCAATGAACATCCAGGACTGATCTCCTTTTGGACCTCCTTGCAGTCCAAGATACTCTCAGGAGTCTTCTCCAACACCACAGTTCAAAAGCATCAATTCTTTGGCTCTCAGCTTTCTTCACAGTCCAACTCTCACATCCATACATGACCACTGGAGAAATCATAGCCTTGACTAGATGGACCTTTGTTGGCAAAGTAATGTCTCTGCTTTTCAATATGCTATCTAGGTTGGTCATAAGTTTGCTTCCAAGGAGTAAGCATCTTTTAATTTCATGGCTGCAATCACCATCTGCAGGGATTTTGGAGCCAAAAAAATAAAGTCTGACACTGCTTCCACTGTTTCCCCATCTATTTCCCATGAAGTGATGGGACCAGATGCCATGATCTTCGTTTTCTGAATGTTGAGCTTAAAGCCAACTTTTTCACTCTTCTCTTTCACTTTCATCAAGAGACTTTTTAGTTCCTCTTCAGTTTCTGCCATAAGGGTGGTATCATCTGCATATCTGAGATTATTGATATTTCTCCTGGCAATCTTGATTCCAGCTTGTGCTTCTTCCAGCCCAGCATTTCTCATGATGTACTCTGCATAGAAGTTAAATAAGCAGGGTGATAATATGCAACCTTGACATACTCCTTTTCCTGTTTGGAACCAGTCTGTTGTTCCATTTGGAATCAGTCTGTTGTTCCATGTCCAGTTCTAACTGTTGGTTCCTGACCTGCATATAGGTTGCTCAAGAGGCAGGTTAGGTGGTCTGGTATTCCCATCTCTTTCAGAATTTTCCACAGTTTATTGTGATCTACACAGTCGAAGACTTTGGGTTAGTCAATAAAGCAGAAATAGATGTTTTTCTGGAATCCTCTTGCTTTTTTGATGATCCAGCAGATGTTGGCAATTTGATCTCTGGTTCCTCTGCCTTTTCTAAAACCAGCTTGAACATTTGAAAGTTCATGGTTCATGTACTGTTGAAGCCTGGCTTGGAGAATTTTGAGCATTACTTTACTAGTGTGTGAGATGAGTGCAATTGTGCAGTAGTTTGAGCATGCTTTGGCACTGCCTTTCTTTGGCATTGGTGGTATTAAGTGCATTTATAATATGCTTTCATCACTACCATCCATTTCTAGAACTCTTCCATCTTATAAAACTGAAACTCTGTACCCATTAAAAAATAACTTCTGACACCTGCTCTCCCCAGCCCCTGGAATCACATGCTATTCTGTGTCTCTGATTTTGACTACTTCTGGGTACCTCATATAAGCAGAATTATACAGTTCTTCTTGTTTAGTTACTGTCTTATTTCACTCAGCTTATAAGACTTAATATTTGTTGAGTGTATTATTGAAAAATAAGAAAGTGAGAAGAGCTACCTCAGAAGATCTCTGGGGACCAAAAATATTGACACCCTAATTTGAAAGATACATATTTACTTATATATAGTGTAATTACTTTTACTTTTCTTTCATTTATGTACTCAACAAACCTTCATTAAGCCCCTCATATATTCCATGCCCCTTCATCAGCCCTGACCTTTAACAATGACTGAGACAAAGCATTTGTCTGTGAGGGATGGCATTGAAGGAGAAGTTTATTACATTTGCAGAAAAAATAACCCTTTCACAAAATTAGTAACCCATTATTTGTTTAGACATCAGATTTTACCAGTTTACCAGACTTGGTCTTTCAATCTCATATTTTTTCATGAGGAACAAGAACATTTTAAGTATATCAGTTCTCCTGTTGAACATTGTTATGCCATTTTTATCTTTCTAAGTCAATTAAGAACAACATAAGAATTTTTATGCATTTATTGATCTGGTATGGACTGCTGATTCCACAGAAAGTGTCTATGCTCCAAGGTCCATGATTTTGTTATAAAATGAATTATAACTTTATTTTAACTCTGATCCTCAATTATTGATGGAATTTGTATGAGTGGAAATGGTATTCAATTTTAACCAGAGTAAAAATGACTTTGCCCCAGTCTGTCATGTGTTAAATACACGACTAAACAACTTTGTTGAATGTTAGATGAACTGGATCCATGCCTTTCTGGCAGAACAAACTGGAAAAAATTAGTTTACTTTATAATGATGATATTATTTAAGTGTTTATCAACAGACATTTTTTGAGGGAATAGGTTTATAAGATACTACATTAGGTAGGAAGATTCAAAATTATAAAAGATATAATATTCAAGGACTTCCTCATCCTATTGCGAGAAGTCAATCAGTGAAATAAAATGACAGTACAGACTGTACCAGGCAATAAAAGAGGTATGTGCAGAGTGGGGTGGAAGTACAAAGGAGGACCAACTGAAACTTTGCAAGGAAGGGGAGAGGATTCATCGAGTAGTTAGCATTTGAGTCATTAAACTGAAAGTAGAAATTTTCCTGAGAAAGAAAAAAAGAAAGGCATTTCAAGTAGAGACGATAGAATGTGACCAGAGCCTGAGTTGCATGACATGGAATCCTACGTCATGAGATCAAAGAGACATTTTAGAAGCTGACTATGAAAATCCTTATGCAGTATAGTACAGTGTTTTGGACCATGTAGCAAAAAGTCAAAGAAAAAGGATATGCAGGGAATTGACAAGATACTAATTATATTTACAAAGACATCTGAAATTTGAGTATAAGTAATGATACAGTTGCCATGGCCCTGGCAAGAGATGGTAAAGATCTGTGTTAAGGCTACACGAGTGAAAAGGAGGGAACAGGGAATTCTGAAAACAGACTTGATGGCTGATGGGGTGTGATGGTTGTGAAAGAGATAATAATGACAATAACAGCAATAATAATACCCTCAAAAGCTTCTACTTTAGACAGATATGATAACATTCACCTACCTTGTGAGGGCAGCTATGAGAAAGAAGAGCAGAGACTTTTTTCTTTTTCTTTGTGGTTTTGTTGTTAGTTGATTTTGGAGGTGGTGAAATGGGTGAGGTTTGTGTTAGTTAAATAGAGTGTATGAGATAAGGCAGAATGCTCATGTGCAAGAAAAGGATCAAAGTAGGAGGAAAAAACTGATGAATAGTGTTTAATATGTGTGAAGAGGAATAGGGATTAATTAGAGAGACCAATTAGAGAGACAGACTTCCCTCATAGCTCAGTTGGTAAAGAACCTGCCTGTGATGCAGGAGATCCCGGCGTGATTCCTGGATCGGGAAGATCTGCTACAGAAGGGATAGGCTACCCACTCCAGTATTCTTGGGCTTCCCTGGTGGCGCAGCTAGTGAAGAATCTGCCTGCAGTGTGGGAGACCTGGGTTGGGAAGATCTGGAGACGGGAAAGGCTACCTACTCTAGTATTCTGGCCTGGAGAATTCCATGGACTGTATGGTCCATGGGGTCTCAAAGAGTCGGACATGACTGAGTGACTTTCACTTTTAATTAGCGAGATGAGATGGTTGGATGGCACCACCGACCTAATAGACATGAGTTTGAGCAAGCTCCAGGGGTTGGTGATGGACAGGGAAGCCTGATGTGCTGGAGTCCATGGTGTCACAAACAGTAGGACACAACTGAGCAACTGAACTGAACTGAGAGAGACCAAACATGAATGTTTAAAGAGCTGGGAAAAAGAGAGTAGAAAAGTTTTAACTTTGCTCTGTTGAATTGAGATTCCTCCTTGTGTTTTTGTGCTTTTATTTACTTATTATTTGACTTAGTATTGTTCTATTGTATGTAGTACCATAGTTTGCCCTTCACTTACTGAAGGATATCTTTGTTCTTTCCAAGTCTTAGCAATTATCAATACAGATGATAAAAACATTCATGTGTGGGTTTTTTGGTCTAAATTACCAGCTCATTTGGACAAAGGAGTATGAATGCTGGATTATATGGTAAGAGTATGTTTAGTTTTGTAAGAAACTGCCAAGCTGTCTTCATAGTGGCTGTACAATTTTGTATTCCTACCAGTAATGAATAAGAGTTCTGTTGCTCCACATTCTTGTTAGCATTTGATATTGTCAGTTTTAGATTTCAGCCACCCAATAGATGTGTAGTGATATTTCATTATTGTTTTAATTTGCATTTTCCTAATGACTTATAAGGTAGAGCATCTTTTCATATGCTTATTTTTATCTGTATATCTTCTTTGTAAGGTGTCCAGATCTTTTGTTCTTTTTTTAATCAGGTAATTTTTTTTTTACTATTGAGTTTTAAAAGTTCACTGTATTTTAAATACTAGTCCTTTATCAGATATGTGGTTTGCAAATATTGTTTCCAGTCTGGGGTTTGTCTTCTCATTCTCTTATCAATGTCTTTGGCAGAGCAGCCATTTTTCATTTTAATGGATCTCAACATATTAATTATTATTTCATGGACCATGCTTTTGGTATTGTATTAATATCTAAGATATGATTACCAAATCCAGTGTTTTTAATGCAATGGTTTTTGTTGTCCTTTGCTGAGAGTCAGTGTATGAAATGATAATTTGAAGCATATTTCTACAGCTTCTATAGACGAGTTGCTGAAAATATTATTTTAATATTTTATTCATGTTTAAAAATAAGAGATCATCCTATAAGATCTTCTTATAAATTAATTCTGGGGAATTTGCTTCTAAGATGTACTTTTAGGATTTCTTTCATTAATTAATGTGATTTAGTTTATCCATTGGGGAAGGAAATGGCAACCCACTCCAGTATTCTTGCCTGGAGAATCCCAGGGACAGAGGAGCCTGGTGGGCTGCCATCTATGGGATCGCACAGAGTCGGACATGACTGAAGTGACCAAGCAGCAGCAGGAGCAGTTTATCCATTGCCTAGAAATTCTAAACCTATGACTTTTTGTTTTGACTTCCTAAAAAGCTAAATTTATTCCTCAGTGACAGTAATTATCTCAGTCTTGTTGCTGTATGTGTCCCTGTCTCCCTTGCTCTATGTGGATATCTGGCTTTTTTTTCCTTGAAGTTTTAATATAGTTAACCTACAAGAAATGATTAAGTTATTTGAGTCAGTTTTAGAATGGCATGACATCCTAGAAGAAGGACCAGTAAAATTTGCTTACTATATGGTAACTTGGAAACTTAACTGCCTAAATCAGTTTGGTTGCTTTAGCCAGAATGCCCAATTTTAAGTCAGAAGCAAATGGTCAAAAAATTGATTTTCAAAAACTTTAGCTCTATTTTAATCAATAGCCTGTTGCAGCTGCCTGACAGGGGGCCCACATCACATTCACCTGTGAGAGTATGTGATAGGTGAGCACTGTTGATGGATCTGTGATGGAAGCTGTGCAAATCCTGCCCTGTGAGCTTATTTGAGAGTCCTTCTGAGGGCTCACTAAAGGAAACTGCTCACAGAATTTGTTGCATAGCCCATAAGTAGAAAGATTTCTCTAAGAGCTTCAAAATATACCTGGGTTTTGTTAATACTTTTGGTGTATATTCCCATTCCTTTCTCTTGTTCTGACAGCACCTAGTGGAGAAGATAGTGTCAGACAAAAAACTAAAAAGGGAATTATGACTAATATCCTAAGTTCTGTAAAACAGCTAAGGAAGGGAGCTGGCATATAGAAGGGAGCTAACATATAGAAGGGCTACATATAGTAGCTTTAGGATCTTGCTAGAAACTTGCATCAATAAGATCCAATCCCTGAATTCCAGGGTTAGCAGTCTACTGAGAAGATAGATAATTATAATAAAATGTATCAATTGCTACTGTGTAAGAAATGAGTACTGAAAACTGTAAAATAAAAGAGTACATGTAGTTTCACTGCAATGTGCTGAGAAGGCAGCATAAGGGCTTTAGGTTAAAGGGAAGAAAAAATTTCCTGCCAGTGAGAGGTGTTAACATTTCATGGGCATGGAGGAAATTTGTTAAACCATCCTGGCTGAAAGGTCTTCTAAAACCAGGGAGATTTTCACATCTGAGAGGGTAAGTGTGGGCCTGCCTGCAGGCTGAGGGATGGATTGGATGACCTCTTCGAGCCCTGCAGAGCCAGGACTCTCTGATTCTATTAGTGAATTTGGAAGTGGAAAATTCATCTTGTGTATTAGATGTTACATTAGAAATGTTAAATCTGTCACAAAGTGATAATCAGTGAAATATTTCACGCTCGGTGAGGCAAGAACCTTGAGGCTCTTTGTGAGCCTGAAACAGTGGGGTGATGGCTTACTCAAGAGTCTGATATGCAGCTCTGAGGTCCTTCAGACTTGTTAGAGAGATAATAGTTTCTGCCTTGGAACCTGAGATTTTGACATTCAGATGGCAATTTGCCATTTGTGCTGTGCTGGGTCATTCATCAACTTGGGCGGCATTGATATTCTGCATAATGTGCTTTCATGAGAGACCATCATGACGTCTCCATGATAATTTTTTTTGTCTGGATCACAGTTTGTATATTTCGTTTGTATTTTTGATATATGTGGTCTTCATTTGTTTAAGTTTTCCTGTAAGTGGCCAGCATGGTATTTTTAAATAGCAGAAAATTTTAGACTACTTTCATGTTATAGCACCTTATCATAGGAAATGGCTTCCCTGATAGCTCAGTTGGTAAAGAATCCGCCTGCAAAGCAGAAAACCCCAGTTCAATTCCTGGGTCTAGAAGATCCTCTGGAGAAGGGATTGGCTGTCCACTCTGGTATTCTTGGGCTTCCCTTGTGGCCCAGCTGGTAAAGAATCCGCCTGAAATGCAAGAAATGTGGGTTTGATCCCTGGGTTGGGAAGATCCCCTGGAGAAGGGACAGGCTACCCACTTCAGTATTCTGGCTTGGTGAATTCCATGGACTGTACAGTCCATGGGGTTGCAAACAGTCCAACAAAACTGAGTGACTTTCACTTTCACTTTCATAGGAAAGGCTGTAGTGGATAGGCAGGACTCTGCAGCAGGGGATGGGGTAAGAACTTGGCCAATTAGGAAAGTTCTGCCAGGAACTCCATTCAAAGAGTCAGAAGCTAAACTCTGATGAGCAAACAGAACTGGCATGTGGCGACCTATTCAGGCCCACCTGGGGAGGTTTATTCTGGGGGAGTCAGTCAGGCAGGGTAGTTACCAGGAAGGTAGGAAGGTCGTGGTCTCAGGGAGTTCAGACACAGGAGGCTAGGTCCTGGAGACAAGTCACAGAACAGTGAACCTTGATTCAGGAACAGGGGTTGCTTTATCTCTGCTAGGCCTGGGCAGCCTGGAATCTAAACTGTTAGTACTAGAAAAACAGAGGCCAGAGCCTCTGTGATAGAGAAAGGGGAATATATGTTCTCAGGGATGGAGGGGAGCACAGTGAGGAAGAGTGACTGCTGGAATCAGCAAACCCAGCTAAACAGTTCTGTCCTTTGCCATCTGGGTGACCTCAGCCAGATAAATTAAACTCTTAGAGCTTCAGTTCCTACATCAACAAGGTAGGGAGAATGCAAGTCCCTTCATTTGGTTATACAAAGTACAGTGCATAGCACGTTGTAAGTACTCGATTGTTAAGTGGACCATTTAACTACGTAAACACACACATTCACATGTGCACACACTAGTAACATAGTAGTTAAAAATTCCAGAAGTCAAGTCAGAGTTTGGGGTGAGAACATTATCTGGCATATCCTGTCTTGGCAAAATACTTTAGAATCTCAGTTTTGGTTTCTTTCTATATCAGAATGAGATATTTTTAGATTATGGAGTTGTCATAAGGTAGGGCAATGTAAGTAAAGGGCCGGGTACAGTGCTTGACAAATAGGGGGTGCTTAATAAAAGACACCCTTGCTTCTGTTGTTATCATCATTATTATTGCTATTACTGTTAAGCCACTTTGGGATGAAATAACTAGACTCCATCTACTGAAATACTGGCACCATAAGTGGAGTCCCAGCATTATCAACTCTGATTAGGCAGCACTATGGAAAAGCAGCCCTACACGACAGGCCTGATGAATCTGCCCAGAGAGAGCCTGAGCTAGGAGCCTACAGAACTGTGCTTAGGAGAAGCAGAGGATAAGCCCCCAGTGTAGCACTGGGTAGATTACCCTGGACTTCCCAGACATGTTCTAAGAGTTTTAATTTTTTAAAATATATTTTTTCTAATGACAAAAATAACAAATTTAGCATGTTTGACAAACAGATGAAAGTGTAAGAAAATAATCCATAATAGTCTCCAGGTATCCTCCAAGAACTGAAGTCACTATTTCAATGTATATTTTCTCAGTATTTTTCTAATCATATATATTATAAAGATTATAAAAGTTCTATATTCTACATGCTTTTTCATTCTCTAATAGTTCATGAATATTTTTCCATTTGATAAATCATCTGTTGCACTTTAAAATAATTGAACAATGCTGAATTCCTATAATAGAATTAACTGGTTCTTCATGGTTTGGCTATCAGTATTTTCTAATTATCGTGATTTTCCCTTTTGTGTCTTTTGAAAACACATGTCAAATAGAATGATATCTTAAGTGAAATTCTGTGGAACCATGTGCAGATAACCAGTAGTAAATACTTTTACTCTTTATTCACACACACACTGAAGAATATTACACAGTGTAAGAGAAACCAGTTCAGAGAAGTCCTATAAGCAGAACTTTGCCATTTGTTTGGTGGTCCTTGACTACCATGCAGGGTGAGGAATGAGCAAGTCTCGCTTGCACTGCAGAGGCCAGAACGCATCACTGTTTCTAATCTGATGAATCTGACAGATTAAGTTCTAAAAAGTCACTACATTCATCCTTCTACAGGCTTTTATTATTATTTTCCAATTGGAGTAGATTGCATGTCAGACTTTGCCCCTTGAAACATGACAAACAGAAGCTGTGGGCAGAGGCAGGCTGTAGCCTGACCTGTCTCTGATTGCCTTTGGAAAGAGGCAGGGGTTTGGATTCTAAGAACCCCAGGGGTTTGGATTGTAGAACCCTTATCTGTTTGTTTCCTACTGCTACTTTCACAAATGACCACAAATCAGTGCCTTAAAACAACCCAAAGTTAGCATCTTCACAGTCATGTGAGGCAGAAGACCAAAGTCAGTCTCAGGAGGGTAATGTCAAGGTATCAGCTGGACTATTTCTATTTTGTTCTGAAGCCTCTAGGAGAGAATCTGTATGTTGCCTTCCCCAGCTTTCAGACACAGCCTGGATTCTTGGTCATGGCCCTTTTCTCCTCCTTCAAAGCCAACAACCTCTGCTTCTATTGTCATATCTCCTTTCTCATTCTGGAACTCCCGTTTTACAAGGACTCTAGTGATTACATTGGACCCACCTGGATAATCAGAGAATCACAGAGTCCTTAATTATAGCCATACAGTCCCTTTTGCCATGTTATATAAGGTGTTCATAGGTTCTGGGGATTTGACCAGGGGTAAATGAGGGGCCAGTATTCTGCCTACCATGCTTTCCCTCCTGGTGGTCATTTGTGAATCTATGTTTAGGAGAATATTGATATATCAGGAAGATGTTAAACTTGATATTATTTCTAGGAATACAGTTATTAAATTTCCCTGAAATCACAGTGAGTAGTTCTGTAGTAAGATCTAAAAGGACTGAACTGGGCCCTGAGCCCCAGATCTCTTTCATCTCTGTGAGAATATCTGAGCCACAAATAGAGCATCACTAGCAGGGTCCCTCTATTAAATCTTAACAACCTGCAAATTTACAACTCTGTCAGCAAGGCCCAGGCTTATCCACATACACTGATTGAATATGGAAGGAAAATAATTGGTGCTGTTGTCTGTACTTGGCAGGAGACTTGAACTTGGAGAACAAGTCTTTCTTAGAATGAGCAACAAATGCTTATAGGCTTGCTTATATGTACTGATTGATTGCCAAACTTAAAACTCTAGCATAACATTTCTTACATGGATATGAAATGGTTATTTCAGAGCATGAGTCTGGTAGGCTTTAAAAGTTATCTGATTGCACTTCAGATTTTGAGTTCTTTTTGCAATTCTGATAGAGTGTTTCAGAAAACTAGTGAAATAATACAAATGGGTGCTCTTTCCTTACTGGTTTCTATGTGACTTGCATTGTTATTATGCTTACACACATTGTAACATAGGCCAATTTTACAGTTTTGGTAAAAACTAACAAAATTCCTGAATTTTCAGCTTGTCAGAAAACATTTAAAAATCCTTTGGGTTCTGGTGATAAAAGGAGCTTAACCTTCATGCTTCAATTTTGGGATCTTATCTTTATTTCTACTCTAAGGTTAGGGAAACCCTCAAGGGCCTTGGAAAATGTGTACTTGATAAAGAGATTTGTGAGATTTTTTTTTCTTTCTGCAATTTTCTATTTATTTCAGTGTCTTGATGATAGTAATAAAGACTAGTTGGGCTAAATGAAATTATTTGTTTCATTGGGTGGGGGGAGGGAAGTATCGCTAGGGTTCAATACAAGAAGTAGAACATTTTTGATATAGAAAAAATAATTTATCATAGCATCTGCTGCTGCTGCTGCTAAGTCGCTTCAGTTGTGTCCGACTCTGCGTGACCCAATAGACAGCAGCCCACCAGGCTCCCATGTCCCTCGGATTCTCCAGGCAAGAACACTGGAGTGGGTTGCCATTTCCTTCTCCAATGCATGAAAGTGAAAAGTGAAAGGGAAGTCACTCAGTCGTGTCCGACTCTTAGCGACCCCATGGACTGCAGCCCACCAGGCTCCTCCGTGCATGGGATTTGCCAGGCAAGAGTACTGGAGTGGGGTGCCATTGCCTTCTCCGTCATAGGGTCTAGAGATTATGAAATTGAGTGAACTAGTAAAGAAATCTGTGGAAAGCTAGTATCTCTGATACAGCTTGAGGTAGCTATAGGTCTGAAGAGCTGAATGTGAAGTGGAGGAGGGCATAAAGACAAAAGAAATATCTATTTCTTACCACCTCAGTGGACCTCAGTGATGCAGGTGACTGGCAGGAATATCTAGAACTTTCTGTCGGATATACAAGACTTTGAGAAGTCTCTGCAGAGGTCAGGTGTCAAGGTGGTGTCAAGGTGGGCCATTAGGTCATGATAATGTGAGCCTTCTGCTCTGGTGCCTCCCACTCTATGCATTTCAGAGCATGATGGTTACTGTTTCACTTCTGCCTTTGAAATCTAACATTTCTCCAGTAATCAAACCAAACTTAGGGCTACATAGCAAATGGAATTCCAGGACATATAGTTCCAGCTGATCTAAGTGGACACAGTTAAAGCCACCATGGGAAATTTCCCAGGCACTGTGGACTGATGGTTAAGATCAACCAATATTTAGAGGCACACACCATATTAAATACTTCAGAAAGAACAGTGAACAAAAACAGGAGAGCAGTGAATAAAAACAGATAAGATCCTTGTCCTCATAGAACTCGCAGTGTTGTGAAGATAGATAACAGAAGAACTGTATAAAGCCACAAAACTGTTATAATTTTCAAATGCACAAAGAGAATTAAAAAGGTGCTATTATAGAGAATAATGGACTTTCCTAATAGCTCAGTTCGTAAAGAATCTGCCGGTAATGCTGGAGATCTGGGTCGATTCTGGGTCGGGAAGATCCTCTGGAGAAGGAAATGGCAACTCACTCCAGTATTCTTGCCTGGAGAATCCTATGGACAGAGGAACCTGGGAGGCTACAGTTGATGGGATCGCAAGAGTCGGACGTGACTTAGCGACTAAACCACCACATAGAGAATAATAGAAGACTGATCATTCTAAAGAATGAATTGGGTCTGGCATGAGACAGAATCTGGTGAACAGAAAGGATTATGCTTGAATTAGTAGCAATGAAAATAGGAAGAAGTGGAGAAGGTGCTTTGCTGTATTTCAGAGGAAGAAAAATCAGCATTTGTTATTAGACTGGATGTTGAGAAAATAGGAAAGAAAATTCAAGGATGATCCTCAGGTCTTTAATCTGAGATCTTTTTGTGGGAAATTCAGAAGAGAACTGTTCTGGGAAGGTAAAATTGAGTATAAAGTTTTCAACAGGATAGTTTAGAAATGTTCAAATTGAAATACCATGTGTGGTGGTCTACAAACTCTGAAGCTCAGAGGAAAAGTTGGAGAATAGTGCAGTGAATATGAAAATTTGGGAATTATCCTTATAGAGATGGGATTTAAAGTCATAGTAGTACATGAGATCTTGGAGAAAGGGAAATGTAGAAAGAGAAGACAGACGATCTAGCATAGAACTCCAAACCACTCTATGATTTAGAGAATGGGTAAACAGGAGGATTGTGTGTGTGTATACACACACACACACATATATATATATAAGTCAGGGAAGTGGAAAATTAGATCATGGTATTATAAAAGCAAAGAGGAAAATTATATTAGGAGGGAGAGAATGCCAGTTATCACTGAAATTAGATTGGAGGAATATTTTCCAGGATTTTGGTTTCAGCAAGTCTTTACACTCCTAAAAATCATGGAGAACCCCAAGGGGCTTCTATTTTTGTGGGTTGTATCCATCAATATTTACTTTATTAGAAATTAAAGCAGAAAAAATTTAAGTATGTATTACTTTAAAAACAGCAAAAATAAATCCATTTCACATTAATATAAGTAATATACTTTTATGGAAACTGTATTTCTCAAAAATATTGAGAATGATGACATTGGTTTATGTTTTTGCAAATCTTTTTGGCTTAATAGTTCTGCTTCTCTACCAGTCTGTTTTGTTCTGTTGTTTTGGATGAAGCATGTGAAGAAAATATGGTCTCACAAAAAATGTAGTTGAGAAAGGGAGTAATATGTTAGCAGTCTGTAATAATAATTATAGATATTCTTTCTTACTATAATAGAACTTGGTAAGTGGCAATTTCTTAACAATTAATTGGAATATAGAATCTAAAACCGTATTAGTGAAAATTTACTACTCTGCCATGTTAAAATGTATCAGTGTACTTTATATTTTGAATGGATATTTTCACCCATGCATGATTTTGTAATATCATCACCCAGGAAATATGGGTTTACTGATTTCTACATATTGGTGAAATATTGTTATATTCCATTTGACAATGTTTTTAGAATCACATTAATTAACATCATCTCTAATGTCATCAGTATTATTATAAGAATAGATTTCATAACATAAACCCCTTGAAAAATTTTTTAGTACTCCAGGGATCCCTTGATCACATTTTGAGACTGACATTTAGTTAGAAAAAGCTAGAAAAGTATTCATTGGATTTAACACCTTGGTGGTCATTTGGTGACTTTGGTGAGAACAACATTGATGGATGGAGACAAAACAAATTGGAATGAGTTAAATAAAGTAAGAAAGTATTGATTTCCCAAAAGAGTACTCTCCAGAGACATTTATTTTTAAAAATAAGCAGAAAATTCAGACAGTAGCGGAGGATGTGTGGCTAAAGGAAGATTTAGTTTCATTTGCTTTGCTTTGTTTTAAAAACATAACCACATTTGCATATTGATAGAAACATTTGAGAAGACTAGAAGAGATGGCTGGTATAGGAAAAACAAATAATTGCAGGAACAAAAGCCTTGTGAAGACATGAGAGGATTATATTTGATAACATGGATTTGCCTTCAATAAAAGGACCTATGATAAGAGAATGGGTTCAGATGCAGGTAGGTTTGTAACTGTGGATTTAGATGGCTTTTATTTTCTCAGTGAAGTGTGAAATGAAATTACTAGCTGAAATTTGGGCTAAGAAGAAGGGGTTTTGGAGATTTAAGAAAAGATAAAAGGTATGAAATGTTTTGGGGAAGGAGGATATGAGTTAGTAAGAGAAACATGATAAGATTGCATGGCTGTCTGGACAGGGGAGGCTTTTATCCATAAACTTAAAATGAAGTCAATTACTTATGTGATTTTTTTCCAGGAGTGTTCAGTTATTTGGGTGTAGACATGGAGAATGAGCTGGGTAGGTTTTATACAGGATTGGAGTTTTTGAGACGATGGATGATAAACAGGGAGAGGAAAATAACTTGATATTTTCAAAGGATTAATAATGACTATTTGCAAAGGATTAACTGTGATATATCATCATATGATCTAGGCAGACCAATGAGGAAACTGAAGCTAGGAAGGGGTTGATGGAAAATGATAAAGGTCTGGGATCAATGAATTGGAGATCACTATTGAGGAGCGGCACTGGGAAAAGAAGATAAGGAGATGGAGCAATGGTCAAAGACTTGGCTTTTTAAATTTAGTTTTCATTAATGCGATTTCTGATGAGTTATATGTGGTTATACCATGAGAATAATTGTTAATTGGAAGAAAGATAAAAGACTTGCTGAGGTAAGGCAGGAAAAAAAAACAAATCGAGAATATTTATGTTATTCCTGTAGTTCATTGATGATGGTGGTGTGGGATGGAAGAGAAGACTGAGTTGTGTGTTGAAATCAGATAACAGGTTAAGCAAGATTGTGTTGTGACACTGGTCAAAGAGAGAATTCAAAATAGATTCAAAAAAAAGATTCAAATAGTGATGTGGCGAGCCAAGACACTCAGCATGTCAGGAGTCTGGGAGGGCTAACAGAAGATAGGAAGAATGGGGTACCATGATGAAATGAAAATGAAGCCATTGAAAATAGCTGTGCAGAGGTGACTCTGATAATAACACAAGAGCTGATTGGAGCCAAGAAAAATAGCTTCTTTTATTTTAATGGTTCTTGCCCTGGCATGGCCAGAAACTTATAGACAAAAAGTATCCCTATAAATGAATCAATTTCAACCTGTCCCATCAGCTGGAACCACTGATACTGCTTGTCATTCTTCTCTCCCTGTTTGAAGTTTAATATCTTAAAAACAAAACCAAATCTAGCTAGCAAATCACTTCACATTTTTGGCCTGCAATTTCCAAATCTTTAACTAAAAGGGTTTGAATAGATGATTTTGAAAGTTTCACTCAACTATTAATTTCTTTGAATTTAAGAGGAAAACATTGGAAAAATGTAGAATAGAAGAAGGTGAAATTAAAAAAAACATTAGCTCAGTAAAGATTTACCTTGCTTGCTTACTACATTATAAAGATGTTTCAGTTCAGTTCAGTCGCTCAGTCATGTCCAACTCCTTGTGACCCCATGAATCGCAGCACGCCAGGCCTCCCTGTGCATCACCAACTCCCGGAGTTTACTCAAACTCATGTCCATTGAGTTGGTGATGCCATCCAGCCATCTCATCCTCAGTCGTCCCCTTCTCCTGCCCCCAATCCCTCCCAGCATCAGAGTCTTTTCCAATGAGTCAACTCTTCACATGAGGTGGCCAAAGTATTGGAGTTTCAGCCTCAGCATCAGTTCTTCCAAAGAACAGCCACGACTGATCTCCTTTAGGATGGACTGGCTGGACCTCCTTGCAGTCCAAGGGACTCTCAAGAGTCTTCTCCAACACCACAGTTCAAAAGCATCAATTCTTCGGCACTCAGCTTTCTTCACAGTCCAACTCTCACATCCATACATGACTCCTGAAAAACCATAGCCTTGACTAGATGGACCTTTGTTGGCAAAGTAATGTCTCTGCTTTTTAATATACTATCTAGATTGGTCATAACTTTCCTTCCAAGGAGTAAGCGTCTTTTAATTTCATGGCTGTAATCACCATCTGCAGGGATTTTGGAGCCCCCAAAAATAAAGTCTGACACTGTTTCCACTGTTTCCCCATCTACTTGCCATGAAGTGATGGGACCGGATGCCATGATCTTCTTTTTCTGAATGTTGAGTTTTAAGCCAACTTTTTCACTCTCCTCTTTCACTTTCATCAAGAGGCCTTTTAGTTCCTCTTCACTTTCTGCCATAAGGGTGGTGTCATCTGCATATCTGAGGTTATTGATATTTCTCCCAGCAATCTTGATTCCAGCTTGTGCTTCTTCCAGCCCAGCGTTTCTCATGATGTACTCTGCATATAAGTTAAACAAGCAGGGTGACAATAAAGATGTTTAGAAATTGATAATTCATGTCTCTAACAAACATACAATGAAACTCTTCAGTATACCACTGAAAATGTGTCAATGCTTATGGAAATGTTTTAATAGCTATTATAATTACCTTTCACTCTGTTATGGGAACTTTATACTAAGGAATAATTTTAAATATGGAAAAAATGTTATTCAGAAGTATGTTGAGATAGGTAGTTCATATGTTGAAAAATTGGAAAAGTTTTAAAAACATGTATTTTTAAAAATAATTTATTTCCATACAAATCTTGAAATGATTTGTTCTAGTTCTGTGAAAAATATCACTGGTAGCTTGATAGGGATTGCATTGAATTTGTAAATTGCTTTGGGTAGTATACTCATTTTCACTATATTGATTCTTCCGATCCACGAACATGGTATATTTCTCCATCTATTAGTGTCCTCTTTGATTTCTTTCATCAGTGTTTTATAGTTTTCTATATATAGGTCTTTAGTTTCTTTAGGTAGATATATTCCTAAGTATTTTATTCTTTTCGTTGCAATGGTGAATGGAATTGTTTCCTTAATTTCTTTTTCTACTTTCTCATTATTAGTGTATAGGAATGCAAGGGATTTCTGTGTGTTGATTTTATATCCTGCAACTTTACTGTATTCATTGATTAGCTCTAGTAATTTTCTGGTGGAGTCTTTAGGATTTTCTATGTAGAGGATCATGTCATCTGCAAACAGTGACAGTTTTACTTCTTCTTTTCCAATTTGGATTCCCTTTATTTCTTTTTCAATTTGGATTCCCTTTATTTCTTTTTCTGCTCTGATTGATGTGGCCAAACTTCCAGAACTATGTTGAATCGTAGCGGTGAAAGTGGGCACCCTTGTCTTGTTCCTGACTTTAGGGGAAATGCTTTCAATTTTTCACCATTGAGGATAATGTTTGCTGTAGGTTTGTCATATATAGCTTTTATTATGTTGAGGTATGTTCCTTCTATTCCTGCTTTCTGGAGAGTTTTTATCATAAATGGATGTCACACCAGTCAGAATGTCTGTGATCCAAAAATCTGTAAGCAATAAATGCTGGAGAGGGTGTGGAGAAAAGGGAACCCTGCTACACTGTTGGTGGGAATGCAAACTAGTGCAACCACTATGGAAAACAGTGTGGAGATTCCTTAAAAAATTGCAAATAGAACTGCCATATGACCCAGAAATCCCACTGCTGGGCATACACACCGAGGAAACCAGAATTGAAAGAGACACATGTACCCCAATGTTCATCGCAGCACTGTTTATAATAGCCAGGACATGGAAACAACCTAGATGTCCATCAGCAGATGAATGGATAAGAAAGCTGTGGTACATATACACAATGGAGTATTACTCAGCCGTTAAAAAGAATACATTTGAATCAGTTCTGTTGAGATGGATGAAACTGGAGCCGATTATACAGAGTGAAGTAAGCCAGAAAGAAAAACATCAATACAGTATACTAACACATATATATGGAATTTAGAAAGATGGCAATGATGACCCTGTATGCAAGACAGCAAAAAAGACACTGATGTGTATAGTGGACTTTTGGACTCAGAGGGAGAGGGAGAGGGTGGGATGATTTGGGAGAATGGCATTGAAACATGTATACTATCATGTAAGAATCGAATCACCAGTCTATGTCTGATGCAGGATACAGCATGCTTGGGGCTGGTGCATGGGGATGACCCAGAGGGATGTTATGGGGAGGGAGGTGGGAGGGGGGTTCATGTTTGGGAACGCATGTACACCCGTGGTGGATTCAGGTCAATGTATGTTGAAACCAATACAGTATTGTAAAGTAAAATAAAGTAAAAATAAAAATTTAAAAAAAAAATTAAAAAAACATAAAACAGAAGCAATATTGTAATAAAATTCAATAAAAGCTTTTTTAAAAAAACAAAACAAAAAATAAAAATAATTTAAAAGTTTATTTCTGGTGGAAATTATGGTATACCTAGTAAATGAAAAACAATAAGAAAAATATTGCTTTTTATAATAGTGCTCATGAAAAGCAGAAAATTTAAAAAATGCTTAAGAGATTTTCAAATGAAAAGGCAAGATGAAAATTATTTACAGTTTGTGATTTTAACCATATAAAAAGCAAGACCAACCTATGTATAGAAAATAAAAGACCAGAAAGAAATAGTAAAATATTGAGGTGATTATGTTTGATAGGGGGAGCTGCAGGTTATTCTCTCTACATCTCTGCAGATTTTCTTTAATGACTACTGTAAAGGAAACATTAAACAATTATTGTAAAGCAAACATTCATCAGGGCTCAGTGACAAAGAATCTGCTTGCGGGACAGGAGATCCAGGTTCCATCCCTGGGTAGGGAAGATTCTCTGGGGAAGGGAATGGCTATCCACTCCAATATTCTTGCCTGGAGAATTCCATGGACAGAGGAGCCTGGTGGGCTGTAGTCCACAGGGTCGCAGAGTCGGGCATGACTGAGTGACTAACACTTTCACTTTCAAACATTAAATGGTATTTAAAACAAAAGTGCAGCTCTTTTAAAAACTCTGTGTCTGGTTTCTAGTCTGAGTCAGAGATGTTAGGTGGGACAAGGTCTTCATTCTTTGCCAGAGATTTAAAATAATTCATTCTAGTTGACAGGGAGCAATTGCACAGTATTTCATTTTTAGAATTCAGGTAAATATTCCTTCCTCCGCCAAACACAACTTATTGCAAACTAAATGCCTAGTGTATAATTAAGCTCATATAATTAATAAAGGGCAGAGGAGACTTGGAATGTGTGCTTCATTTATGAATAATCAAGTGGAAAAATGTTTTTCAGTACATTGAGCTATTCATATAAAATGCATGTGACAGTCAAATGGCTTTTGATTTGCAAGTTTGAAGTCACAGATCTAGAATTTCTTGTTTTTGTTGCTGGCTAGATAAATGCTTCCAGGATCTTATACAAAAGATTAAAGCCCTGATATTCTCACATAGTCAGCCCTGCAGAAGTCAGAAGGGCACCAAATGTTGCTATTCTTCTGAATCAGAAGGAGAAAAGTTAAGCCCATATCTTATTGAGTGCAATATTTTGTCTTTCCATTGGAATTCAGATCTGATCAGCCAGTGAGTCAAATAAAAAAAGGGCTAGCAACTGGATTTTGATCCAAATTTGTACTTTTATTCAAAAGCAGCAACAGCTTGCATGCTTGGGGAGTTAAATTTGCTTTATTATTTGGAATCAAACCTCTGTTCTGTGCCCCTGGGCTGGATAATTATTCTTTTAGAGAGAATTAGTCTTCTGATGACACATTAAGAGGTTCTTTTAGAAAACAATACATTTTTAACATTGGACTAAGTCCCAGGATATTTGAAATTAGTGTAAGTAATGGTTGGAAAGCCCCCAAATGATGGCTGTAAATGACACCCAGAGTAGCAGGGACTTAATGGGCATAGAGACAGACATCCTATAGGAGCAGAATGCCATGCCAAAGGATTAAATGACCAGTGTCTAAGAGATTGGTTGCTACCATTTGAGATTTACTATGGCTGTTCTAGAATAATTTCTCCAAAACCAATGCTGGCATTTCAAACAGTACTTCCTGGGGGGTTGACTTACAATGAAGTTTGACTCTACTTAAACTAAACATTTTAGATATGCTGGCTAGAAACACATTCACCTTATATTAGTCCCTTTTTCGTGTGTGTGCGTGTGTGTGTGTTTGTGTGTGCTTGCTTTCTTTCCTGTGGGGTAGATGCTGTGATGCTAAGCAAGTATTAGTGCTGGATCCGTGCACATGACTCCCATATTAATGAGCTCCCAGATGGGTTGTGAGAATGCAAGTGAAGGGTGTAGATGAGTCACAAAATGCTGTTAGGTAGAAAAGGTGTTTTACAAACATTGGAAACATTATATCATTACACAAGAAGTAATTTTTCTTTTTTTTTTCCTTTGGCATTTTGTGTCAAGTGCCATGTATTTGTGAAATAGCAGTTGATGACTGAGTAAAATTGCTACAAATATATTCTGTCAAAAATATGAAGTCAAAACTGGTCCCCAAAGGAAGCTGATAATATGTAAAATCATTGAATATTACCCTCTTATTTTTTAGGTTTGTTAAAAAATGTTCCTCTGGATGACTCTTTTTCTTTTTCCCATTTACTGTTTGTGAATAGTAATTCCCCAAGGCTTTAGCCATCATTCAGTTCTATTTCCTTCTCTGTCTATCCTTTCAGCCGATGCTGCTAACTTTCCATTATAAATGAGTAAATGCTGCTAACCTAATGCTCTAAGACCTTGGTGCCATGGCCTAGAGGCAGGAAGGAGAGGTGATGAATTTTCTGTCAGTCATAACCTTTGTCCATTTCCTTGTCTTCTTTGGATTTTTTTTTTCTCTAATGTGCATACTGTTGAAACCAGCACATAAATATATATTTATAAGCTGTGGTGATCTGAACGTACATATTGGGATATACTGAAGAGAAGTGAGAGACTGTTGATTCTAGATTCTAGTTGAATGTCTCACGCTAGTCGTATTCATTTTTTGTAATGGTTCTCTATTCATATTTATCTTACAGAATGGTTTTGGTACTGTGATAGAAATTCAATAAATATCTTTTATGTCCAGCAATAATTTAAATGGTTTTAGAGAAAGGGTTATATTTTCTACTTTTTTATGTCTTTGGTGCTATATTGGGCATACTGTTGTTTTAAGAGATGAGGGAAGGATCAGTGAATTAATGCTCCCTAAATACTCTATTAAATGTTAACTGGGATGAGTAATATGGAAGGAAGATAGAATGACAATGACATCTGTAACCTAGTTTGAGTAATTTGAAGTCAAATGCCTATAGGTACAAAGTTGCATCTATCAATGCAGATGGATGCAGAATGAGCAGGTAGTGGGATCTTTTTGAAATGCTGTTTTCTTTGTATAAATAACAGCAATGTGTTCCTACTAATATAAAAAACACTTCTTTACTTGTGAGGTCCTTTATAGTCAGCTATTTCCACAGTTATCCAGTCTAATTTTATCACTCCGTCCTTAAGAAACTACTTTTAATTGCTCCAATGTGGCTGGACTGAAAGCTGTAGAAGAAATGAAAGTTTCAGGTTCCTTATTTTATAGATAAGGAAACTGAAGCCTTGAGAATGCAAGGGGATTCATCTGACATTATATGGAACTGAAAGAAGGGAGCTTGAGCACACCAGTTTAAACCCTTGTTGATTCACTATAGCCAAGCTCTGTTTACTGAACATTGTTTTGTTGGGGCTGGGAAAAAACCCCTCAAAGTCTTCATCTGGTGGTTCTTTATTTTGATTTATGTATACGTGCATGCTCAGTTGCTAAGTCATGTCCGTCTCTTTGGGACCCCATGAACTGTAGCCTACCAGGCTCCTTTGTACATGGGATTCTCTCAGCAAGAATATTGGAGTGGTTACCATTTATTCCTCCAGGGGATCTTCCCGACCCAGGGATCAAACCCATGTGTCCTGTGTCTCCTGCATTGGCAGGCAGATTCTTGACCACCGTGCCACCTGGGAAGCCCCTTATGTATGTAGTATATAAAATATACATATACTTGCTTATATATGTGTATAAATTTAAATATGTATACATATATATATATATATATATAACACATTGTATATATGTACTTTCAAAATGGGTACTTTGGGGCATGTAATTCAAAGGGAGGATGCCTTAGCACTTTCTCATGCCCCTCCCCAGAAGCAGGTGGAGAGCATTCATGCTATAATCAGGTTTCTTAGTGTGCTTGCGGACCACACTGGGACTCTCTATCTTCAGGCCCATCTGCTCATCTTTGTTTCTTTGGAAGTGAATGAAATTAGAAAAGTTTCAGGCACACTTTCTTTTTCCTTTTGTTTTAGCTGCTTAGCACATTTTTATTCAAACAAATGATCAATAAATACAAATTGGGTTGTTTTTATTTTCCCTGTTAGAAGATGAAGTGAACTTGTTCATTTCTTCTTAAAGAAAATCTATATTACATATTTGTTTCGTTGGGCAGACTTTTAGTATTCCTTTCTTTATCCTGTTGCAAGCATCTGTTGTTCACATGCCAAGCTGTGCTTGACTCTTTGCAACCCCACGGACTGCAGCATGCCATGCTCCTCTGTCTTCTACTGTTTCCAGGAGTTGCTCAGATTCATGTCCATTGAGTTGGTGGGGCTCTTTAACCATCTCCTTTTCAGCTGTCCCCTTCTCCTTTTGCTTTGATTCTTTCCTAGCATTGAGGTCTTTTCCAATGAGTCCAGGTGGCCAAAGTATTGGAGCCTCAGCATCAGTCCTTCCAATAAATATTCAGGATTGATTTCCTTTAGGATTGACTGGTTTGATCTCCTTGCAGTCCAAGGGACTCTCAAGAGTCTTCTCCAGCATCACAATTCAAAAGCATCAATTCTTCAGCGCTCAGCCTTCTTTATGGTCCAACTCTTACATTTGTGCATGACTACTGGAAAAAACCATAGCTTTGACTGTACCTGTTATATGATATCGTTATGTGATACTTGGTTCTCATTTTCCACTGTATCCAGGTCAGATTCTGTGGATTATTATCATTTTCAATCCTTTGCCAACTATCTAACTCTTTCTCATCTCTCTTTCCTACACTCAGACTAGTTTAGTTAGACTTTGACCTTGGTTATGCTCAACTATCTGTCTCAATATACATCCAGAAGAAAGAACAATCAGTTCTGCTTATTATTCTCCATCTGAATCATGAACATAAATCTGAAAGGGCACTAAATATTCACCTGCATTCGTAGTTTGCCAGGCTAACAGGCTTTGGTTCTTCTATGCCTCAAAAAGACCATATTGCCCCTCCCTTCAAAGCTCCTAGACCTCACCACAACTCACTCACCTATTGTGACCTTGCCTTACACATCTGCAGACAACTGAAGACTAAGAACTGCCTCATAATGTCACTCCAATCAGATCTACCAGCCAACCCTCGTCTGAACCTGAAATTTCTGCCTACTGCAATGCTCCCATCAAAGCCTTCCCTCTGGGATCTCCTGTTTGTGTTCCTCATAGGGGGAACTCAAAGGAAGGTAGAGGGCAAGGGAGCACATTGAGCAGGTGGAGAAAGTGCAGGGTAAATCTAGAGGGCCCTAACTGTCATGGACAAAGTGAAGCAAGGGAGGAAGAATTTATTAAAGGCTGTTGCCACAGAAGAGTAAGGCTAGAACTCAATTACTGCAAAATGAGGAGCAGTAGAGTTTTTAAAGGCAGAGGTGAGCTTATGGAAAAATACTGGAGACTGTTAGAAGGAAGTCATAGGTCATCTGTGTTTGCTAATAAACTACACAAGCTGGAACTAGTGGTAGAAAGCGCACCTGCCAAAGCTGGAGATATGGGTTCCATCCCTCGGTTGGGAAGAGCCCCTGGAGGAGGGAATGGCAACCCACTCCAGTATTCTTGCCTGGAGAATCCCGTGGACAGGGGACCCTGGCGGGCTACAGTCCATAGGGTTGCAAAGAATTAGACACCACTGAACTATGAAAAGTGACAGTTTTACAACTTCAAGCAAAGCCCCCACAGAATTCAGGCTATTACCTCCCCATAGAGACTAGGAAATGGGGACTCCATCTTTCTTGATTACAATTCAGAGATGGTTCCCAGGTCATTGAGAAAGATAGTCTTGTTTTATGAAACATGAAGAGCCTTTAAAAAGTTACATTAAAATGGGTCAGAGAATGAATTTATGACTGTAAGTGTCCTAATGTAAATACTCTAAAAGGGGAGGTCAGGAGTCTATCAGGAAGAAGCTTGTCTAAAGTTTAGTAAAGCTGAGCAGGATTTTAAACTGTCCTGGTCACCAGGTAATATCAGCGTGGCATATATTAAAACAAACAGAACAAAGTATAATTTTTTCTCCCGCTGGTACTGCTCCATTTCTCCACTTGTCTTCAAAGCAAAACTTCTTGAAAGAGTTGTTTATAGTCATTGGCTCTGATAAATCACCTTTTGTTCATGCTTCAATCCATTCTATTTCTTCATGTCAGGTACTGTCTTGTGATTGATCATCAGGTTGGCAAATCCAGTGGCCAGTTTCTCTGCCACTTTCTTATTTGACCTTAGAAACATTCAACAGAGTTAACCACTTCGTTCTTGAAATGTTCTTCTCTTAGCTTCTGTTTTTTTTCATCCACTTCACTGCCTGTTCTTTCTTTGACTTCTTTGCTGGTTCCCCCTCCCTGATGTTTAAGTTTGGAATGTCCCAAGGCTTAGTCTTTGGGCTCTTTGTTTTTGGACTACACAATCTTCCTAGGTAACATCATCCTGGACCATTAACTTATATACCATCCTTATGCTGGCTGCCATTGAAGACATTTTTCCTAGAATCTGGACTCAGATATCCAACTCTCTGATTCTTGTAGGATATCTAAAAGTCATTCAAACTTAATTTGTTCTGAAACATATTTCTCATCCCTAACTCAAATTGATTTCTCCCTCATTTTGTCCATCTCAGTAAATAGTAGTTTTACCATGGACAGAGGAGCCTGGCAGCCTGCAGTCCATGGGGTGGCAAAGAGTTGGACACGACTGAGCGACTAGGGACAGCACACCTACCCAACTGCTCAAGTAAAAAATCCATGAGGAGTCTGCACTTCCTCTTTCCCCTTGCTTTCCCACATCCAAATTTTAAGCAAGTGAAATTGATTTTACCTGCAAAAACATATCTTCTCTACTTCCAACAATACATGGTCCAACCCATTATTATCCCTCCGTGTAATACTTGTCTATTTGCATTTCTGCCTCCCCGTAGTTCATTCTCCACAGAGTCAGCAGAGGGAACTTTTGAAAGACAGACATTAAATCATCTAACTTCCCACCTACACTTAGAGCAAACTCCGCTTCCTCTCTTGCCCTACAGTGTCTCCTATGGACTGGTCTCTGTCTTTGGATAAGTCCTGGACTTCTTGCCTCAATACCCTCCCTTTGCCCACTGACCCCAGCCACATTGGTCTGTCTGTTCCTGGAATTCCGTCTTCTGATCTTTTCATGGCTGTTTGTGTAGGGGATGTGGGGGGAGGATAATTCAAGTCTCAGTTTAAATGTCGTGGGAAAAGATTTCCTTGACCACTTAATCTAAGGTGACCCTGACACTCTATCACATTACTTTAATTGTTTACAGAAGATTCACTATTCTCTGACATTTTCTTCTTCTTTTTTAATTGTCTGCCTTATTGTGCTTGAATCATGAAATCAGATCCTTCATTTTATCCACTGTCCATGGAACATGGGCTAGCTCATAATAATTACCATATAAAAATATGTTGAATTAATGTTAATAGAGGAGTGAAGGTTCAGTTTCCTGACTGTATCTCAATCATGAATCTAAATCCATATTTTATAAACTGACATCACCTATTTTTTTTTTTTTGGTATTAGCAGTAAATCAGTGTACGTCAATTAAATCAAAGAAAAGCCCAAGATTAAGTGATTAACCAGCAAAAGGAATTACCGTATTGATGGAATGACTTTTTCATGTGACACAGAGGTTCTTATCTGGAAGATTTTATGGTGATGGTCTTTTCCTTAATGGTGCATTACATAGATATATGTATATATTAGGATTAGTATTTGAGACTTACATGAAATACCATGTTCATTATTGATAGCACTTTGAACATCGAAATAAATAAGAATGAAGTTGCTACATGGTAAGCAACTATTTTAAATAACTAGGACACAAGTAGTTAATACTGGTAAGATTTAATTTGGCTGAACAAATTATTTTTAAAATTCTTAAAATAAATACCCATATATTACATCTTTTGGGACCATTAATGAGGATTCTCCTAGAGATATTTTTTATCCTTTTTGATTTATGAAATTAGATTAATTCTCAATAAATAATAGTAATTTACCCATGCAAATATGAAAGTATTTTATAAATACAAATTGACCCTATAGATAATCATTCTTTAGGGAGTAGATGTTAGGATTTATGAAAATCTGAATGGGCAATTTATATGGCCACAAACATAATATTCAGGAATCAAGTATATTTGAAATACTCAAGTCTAACACTAATTAGAGCAAGTTTATAATAAATTATATTTGACTAGCACAGTTATTTCGCTTAACTTCATAAAGTTTAGAAAATCTCTAGATTGCAACTGAAAATCTGTGTTTTTGTTTTTGCTCACGAAACCTAATGCCTCTCCTTCAGTGAGCTGCCATTGCCACATGGCAGCAATCAGCTGAGTGAACTAGTTTATGGTTCACTCTCCACCACTCCCTATTCAGGTCTTGCCCAGTTTCTCACTTCACTATTTATATTTAATTGCCTGGGCTCTGTACACATTACACTGGCAAATCTGTCAATTAGTCTAGCTGCTAGCTGGCTAAGTAATACCCAATTCATATGGGAAATATCCAATTGTTCTGCCTGTCTCAATGGCACAGAAAAATTATATATTTTTTGCAGAAAACATTTCAGAATTGGTGGATTAAATCAAAGGTTAACTGAAATTTTGAGTTACTTAACAATATAATAATACAAAATACAAAATAATGTTATTAACTTTATAATTTTTAAGAGATTGTCCTATTTTTATGTTAAACGACATTATCTTAATTTTTTTTAACTTAAAATTGCCTAGGGAAAATGATTAATTCAAGAGAATTATTAGAATATGAATTAGCACACCTCTTCCACATTGGTGAATGAGGATTTACATTTATTTTGTTACATTTTAAAATTATAAGCTATATATGTTTACAGTAGAAAAAACTTACATGCAGAAGAATTCAGAAAAGAAAGAAAATTACCCATATTCCAACTATATTATTATGATGATGACTATATATGTGTATGTATGTGTTTGTGTGTTGTATGTAAATATGTATCTCCAAGTATGTATAAGAATTATATATTTATATTGCATATATTTTAAAAGCAAAACTAAAAGTTAAAGTAAAATTTAATATTAATGTTTCAGTATCTGCTATATTGTCAGCAATTTCCTGTGTTACTGTATTGAATAGACAATTCTGAGAGAGGAGGAAATCGATCTTTCTTTGTATTTATGACAGATAACAAATAATAACTTTTCATTGAATTTTTAAACTAACCTTGTTAGGGCCAATCAGTCTTGCTCAGCTCATTTCAAAGTGAAAAGATCTATTAAAAAAAAAGTTATAATAAGTAAATAAATTTATATCTTTGCCCACAAAGAAATAAAGACTTATTTTCTCCAATTTTATACTCTTTACTAAATTTCTGATATGCTGTTTTAAGAAAACTGCTACTAACAGCTAAAATATTCTATTTTGATAAAAATAGAGCCATAACTGAAAATGAATATTTCAAAGAAATAATTTCATCATTTGCTAAATGGGGACCCCTTTCTTCCTTTATCTTATTAAGCATGAGAACCAGTGAGTTGGAAGTGGGGCCAAGTTTTAATTATTGTGTGTATATTTGAACTAAATATGAATCCATGTATATTTCACAGCACTTGAATTCACAGCTCCACTTGTTTTACTCAGCTATAAATGAATGAGTTTTACTCAGTATGTCCAATAAAACTCATGTAAAATTCTATTTCTAAACAGATTTGATAAGATTTTTATTTTTATAATTTCACTGTATAGCTGAGAAAGCAGATCCAAAGAAACATGTAACTTGACCTAGTAATGTAAGACGTTAGCAAGATTTGGGGTCTCAGAACTCATCACCTAACATAGTGCTTAGCTACTAAATCACCATGTTCCCTGAGGTTCATATTTCCTGGCTTACTAAATTCAAAAAATGTGCAGGCCATGTGTTTTCCAAAATGGTGTTAAAGTTTTCTAGCCTATTAAATACTGTTTAAACTTGCCATTCATTTTCTCTTTCCTGACTCTAATGCTATGGTTTTGATTTGACTTCATATGCCTGTGAAGCATGATAATAGCAAAATCCAAAGTTTGTGCTTATTTTGATTAATTGTGCAAAAACTGAGTTATTAAAAACAAAAATAACATATACGGTTTTATGTAACAAGAAATAAACTTCTACTTTAACAGCAGCAAATCAATTTATTATAAATGACTTTCTATCCTTGGTGCTTTCTATTTTCTATATTTAATGCAATAAATAAAAATAAATGAAAAAAATATAAAATATTACAACCGGCATGACTAATTACTATTTAACTAAAGCAAACAGAATAGAAATTATGCAAGAGTAATTTCTCTTTGTAAATCAGTAACTCTAGGGACAGTCTTTTAGGAAAAGCATTGTACTGTAACAGATACAGCATTACCATCTCAGATATGTTTATTTAGGTGTGCATTTCAGTCTGGTAATACCCTAAACAATATTTCAGGCAATACAGACGTTTACTGTGATCTTACCATTTATAATCTGAGATTTTAGTAAAAATAATAGAGTAGATTACATGGCAGTCATCAGACCATCCTCAGTGGTTTTCTAGAAGTCACTCTTGACTGCTTATCCCCCTTTCTACCACCCCTCCTTCCTGCTCTTGTACCCATTCTCAGCAGCCATATTATTTACTTGGTTATTGTTTTTATATCAAAAGTTCAGTGATCTCAATTGGGTGTTAGAGAGTAAATCACTGCTGAGGTCCAGAAGGGCTACCTAGAAAGTGCAAGGCACCATTTTTACTTTCCCACGTAATAGGTTATTTTGTTGTTGATGTTACTGTGCTCCCCAAGCCCTAACAACTAGGCTAAAATAACTCCATTTGTTTCAGCCACCCTCTGATTGTTGAACTGTGGAACAATTTTCCTTTTGTTTCCCTCTAACACTTTAGAAAATAAAGTTATTTAAGTCTAGTTCTGGGATTCTTATTGTCTCTAAAGGTCATCTTCTCTGGCCAGAAATGTTTCTAGGCGATGAGAAATTGGTTTAACCAGAAAACAGGAGCCTCGTTTTTAACTCTTCCTAATGGCCTTCACGAGGGAATTAGAACATCGTCCTCAGAAAGGCTGACATGCTCTGGCATAGATGGGGGTTGAAATGCACTATAAACATGTTAGTGTCTTGACTGTGAATTGCTTGCCACCTAGATGAATGCTCATCACACTCTTTGGGAGACACTGTCACAGCCTCACGAAGACCTGCTTATCATTCATGTGGTCACTTCCATTACCTTTACTCAGATGGTGCTGACCTGCTATTAGTGACTCTAATTTAATTTCCCTCACTAGTGTCATGGGTTATTTCTTCCATTACTTGAGAGATTTAATTTACAGGGTAAACTCCATCACATGAGAGAAGGAATTTTTCATGATAGTAGGAACAAGTACCTTTTGAAGATTAAGATGATGCTGGCTATTTATCTTGGTCATCTCAGTAGCTGGCAGTTGAAACTTCATTGAATGGTAATATATTCCTGAATCGATGGTGCCTCTGATAGGAATTAAGCAGTGTATGTTTTACTGATTTTATGGAGTCACTTTTTGGTGCTATTCATTCAGAGAATCTTAAGTAACAGGTACAGCGTGACTTATGTGGGAGGTAGAGAAAGAATAAAAAGATATTATTTCCCTTTTGTTCCCCTGTGGATTTTGGAATCTGACTTCCTTCTGTTTTACTATACTATAATATTTCAAAAGAACAATACTGGGAAAAAGTTTCCATTGTGTAAGTTCAGATTAAAAGATTGAAAGATGTTATTCTTCCTGTTTCTCTATTTGATCTGAAGGACTGCCTGATAAGGGGGTCCCTTTAGAGTACAAATAATGGAAGTAGAACTGATAGTGCAGGATTGGAGGCTGTTACTATAAAACAAGTAAAGTGTACTACTTATTTTGTTTTCCTGTTTTGATCACTAATTGTCAGAATAATTGAATATTTTCACTGATTTTCCTCTTATTCTGCAATCTCAAGACATTGCTTAAATGGCTTATGCTTTTCTCTAAATTCTTGGCTTACAAACACTCAACAGTCCTTACAAATGATCACGGATTTCCTTGGTCTGAGTAATTCCTCCAGAGGAAAGGACTGGTGCCTTCATTGAACTTTAATAAATAAAAACGAACAGAGACATCTTTGTTGGTGGGCTGAGATGTTGAAAGAGAGTTGAGTATCTTTTCCTTTCCTTTTTCCCATTTCTGTTGTTGACTTTCATGTTGTTCAGATCCCAAAATTGTTTTAATCCTCATCTCTCTCCTTCTTTTTTTTTTTAATGCCATAGATCTAATTCTTCAATATATACTCTGCTCTCAAAACTGATCCAGAATGTGCCTACATCCCTCAAATAAGAATTTCTCTAAGGGTGAGGGCAGGCATCTATGGCATTCTCAGAGAACAGGATGCTGGCCACCACTGGGTAATGTGAAGGGTGGGAAAAGGGAGACAGAGGAGGAGGCAGGGTGCTAAAGTTTATTTTAAACTTTAAGTCCTGAAAAAAGGGGAAGGAATTTTCTTCACATTCTTTTTCAGTCCTGATCTCAACTCTTCTATTGTGCTCCTTCTCTAGGGGATGAGCAATGGTCCTTTTAAATCTGTTATGATAATTTCATTCCCCTTTGTGAAAAATTGGCCCAGAGTGGTCATGTGATCTTATTCTGACCAATGAGACACTCATAAAACCTGTTGAAGGGATTTCATTATAAAATTACAAGGAGAAAGCCTTCCCCAGCCTTTCTTCTTTCATGAAGCTTTAAAATGATATGTGAAGCCAAGGTAGCCATATTGGGGTGGAGGGAAAAGCATGGAAATAAGACAATGTAAGTAAGACTCAAACAACCTGGGTCCTTGGTGACATTGCTGAGTGACTGAGCCAGTCCTCAGAATGTCTGTTTTTGGAATTCTAGTTAAATAAATAATAGAAGCCTCAGTTAAGTACAGTTAAGTTTGATTTGCTATCTGCAGCCAAAACTATTTCTAACTGGTGAACTTCCGTGTGATTTTTGCCTTGAACTTCTTATCATTCTGTTCCACCCAATGTTGTGTGAGTACGTTCTTTCCACTTGGAACGCTGGTACATACCACCTCATGAGAAGAGTTTACTCATTGGAAAAGACTCTGATGCTGGGAGGGATTGGAGGCAGGAGGAGAGGGGGACGACAGAGGATGAGATGGCTGGATGGCATCACGGACTCGATGGACGTGAGTCTGAGTGAACTCCGGGAGATGGTGATGAACAGGGAGGCCTGGCGTGCTGCGATTCATGGGGTGGCAAAGAGTTGGACATGACTGAGCAACTGAACTGAACTGAAACTATGAGTAGAAATTGCATCCTTGGTTACTGTGTCTTGTCTCATAGATAAACTTCAACTAGACATTCTGGACTGAGTGCTTTTTACTTTCCCTGGGTCATGGGATATGGCATGTGATAAAGCTTGGTCTTCAGCTCTGTTCTCTCTCTCATTAGCCAGCATGTACTGTTCTGAGGTACCCAAATGTCCTAAGTAGTTTTTAGATTTATGGCTATATTTTATTTCTCTAAATGACATAATGTATGTGAATACATTTGTTCATTATTAAGAATTGAATAGCAAAAATCAACAAAGCAAAAACCTGGTTCTTTGAAAGGATAAATAAAATTGACAAACCATTAGCCAGACTTATCAAGAAACAAAGAGGCAAAATCAAATCAATAAAATTAGAAATGAAAATGGAGAGATCACAACAGACAACACAGAAATACAAAGGATCATAAGAGACTACCATCAGCAATTATAGGCCAATAAAATGGACAACGTGGAAGAAATGGACAAATTCTTAGAAAAGTACAACTTTCCAAAACTGAACCAGGAAGAAATAGAAAATATTAACAGACCCATCACAAGCATGGAAATTGAAACTGTAATCAGAAATCTTCCAGCAAACAAAAGCCCAGGTCCAGACGACTTCACAGCTGAATTCTATCAAAAATTTCGAGAAGAGCTAACACCTATCCTACTCAAACTCTTCCAGAAAATTGCAGAGGAAGGTAAACTTCCAAACTCATTCTATGAGCCCACCATCACCCTAATACCAAAACCTGACAAAGATACCACAAAAAAAGAAAACTACAGGCCAATATCACTGATGAACATAGATGCAAAAATCCTCAACAAAATTCTAGCAATCAGAATCCAACAATACATTAAAAAGATCATACATCATGACCAAGTGGGCTTTATCCCAGGGATGCAAGGATTCTTCAATATCTGCAAATCAATCAGTGTAATTCACCACATTAACAAATTGAAAAATAAAAGCCATATGATTATCTCAATAGATGCAGAGAAGGCCTTTGACAAAATTCAACACCCGTTTATGATAAAAACTCTTCAGAAAGCAGGAATAGAAGGAACATACCTCAACATAATAGAAGCTATATATGACAAACCCACAGCAAACATTATCCTTAATGGTGAAAAATTGAAAGCATTTCCCCTAAAGTCAGGAACAAGACAAGGGTGCCCACTTTCACCGCTACTATTCAACATAGTTCTGGAAGTTTTGGCCACAGCAATCAGAGCAGAAAAAGAAGTGAAGGGAATCCAAATTGAAAAAGAAATAAAAGGAAATCAAATTGGAAAAGAAGAAGTAAAACTCTCACTGTTTGCAGATGACATGATCCTCTACATAGAAAATCCTAAAGACTCCACCAGAAAATTACTAGAGCTAATCAATGAATATAGTAAAGTTGCAGGATATAAAATCAACATTCAGAAATCCCTTGCATTCCTATAATGCAATAATGAGAAAGTAGAAAAAGAAATTAAGGAAACAACTCTATTCATCATTGCAACGAAAAGAATAAAATACTTAGGAATATACCTACCTAAAGAAACTAAAGACCTATATATGAAAACCTGTGAAACACTGATGAAAGAAATCAAAGAGGACACTAATAGATGGAGAAATATATGGTGTTCATGGATTGGAAGAATCAATCTAGTGAAAATGAGTATACTACCCAAAGCAATCTACAGATTCAATGCAATCCCTATCAAGCTACCAGCGGTATTTTTCACAGAACTAGAACAAATAATTTCAAGATTTGTATGGAAATACAAAAAACCTCGAGTAGCCAAAGCAATCTTGAGAAAGAATGGAACTGGAGGAATCAACCTGCCTGACTTCAGGCTCTACTACAAAGCCACAGTCATCAAGACAGTATGGTACTGGCACAAAGACAGAAATATAGATCAATGGAACAAAATAGAAAGCCCAGAGATAAATCCACACACCTATGGACACCTTATCTTCGACAAAGGAGGCAAGAATATACAACGGAGTAAAGACAATCTCTTTAACAAGTGTGCTGGGAAAACTGGTCATCCATTTGTAAAAGAATGAAACTAGATCGCTTTCTAACACCATACACAAAAATAAACTCAAAATGGATTAAAGATCTAAACGTAAGACCAGAAATTATAAAACTCCTAAAAGAGAACATAGGCGAAACACTCTCCGACATAAATCACAGCAGGATTCTCTATGGTCCACCTCCCAGCATACTGGAAATAAAAGCAAAAATAAACAAATGGGATCTAATGAAAATTAAAAGCTTCTGCACAACAAAGGAAACTATAAGTAAGGTGAAAAGACCGCCTTCTGAATGGGAGGAAACAATAGCAAATGAAGCAATTGACAAACAACTAATCTCAAAAATATACAAGCAACTTATGCAGCTCAACTCCAGAAAAATAAAGGGCCAAAGAACTAAATAGGCTTTTCTCCAAAGAAGACATACGGATGGCTAACAAACACATGAAAAGATGCTCAACATCACTCATTATCAGAGAAATGCAAATCAAGACCACAATGAGGTACCATTTCACACCAGTCAGAATGGCTGCGATCGAAAAGTCTACAAGCAATAAATGCTGGAGAGGGTGTGGAGAAAAGGGAACCCTCTTAGACTGTTGGTGGGAATGCAAACTAGTACAGCCACTATGGAAAACAGTGTGGGGTTTCCTTAAAAAATTGCAAATAGAGCTGCCTTATGACCCAGCAATCCCACTGCTGGGCATACACACCGAGGAAACCAGAATTGAAAGAGACACATGTACCCCAATGTTCATCGCAGAACTGTTTATAATAGCCAGGACATGGAAGCAACCTAGATGTCCATCAGCAGATGAATGGGTAAGAAAGCAGTGGTACATATACACAATGGAGTATTACTCAGCCATTATAAAGAATAAATTTGAATCAATTCTAATGAGATGGATGAAACTGGAGCTGATTATCCAGAGTGAAGTAAGCCAGAAAGAAAAACACCAATACAGTATACTGACACATATATGTGGAATTTAGAAAGATGGTAATGATGACCCTGTATGCGAGACAGCAAAAGAGACACAGATGTATAGAACGGACTTTTGGACTGTGAGGGAGAGGGAGAGAGTGGGATGATTTGGGAGAATGGCCCTGAAACATGTATACTATCATGTAAGAAATGAATCGCCAGTCTATGTTCGATACAAGATACAGGATGCTTGGGGCTGGTGCACAGGGATGATCCAGAGAGATGATATGGGGTGGGAGGTGGGAGGGGGATACAGGATTGGGAGCTCGTATACACCCGTGGTGGATTCATGTCAATGTATGGCAAAACCAATACAGTATTGTAAAGTAAAATAAAGTAAAATAAAAAAAAGAATTGAATATATATGTGGTACTATTTTTATTGTTAATATAAGTTATCATTACTGTTCATCATTTTCCTCTTCCTTCTCCCTGTACGTGATGGCCTCCAACTCACAAGATAAGAATTCTGACTAGTTCTTTAGTGCTGTGGTCAGTGTGCAGAGTTACAGTAAGACTTTTAAGATGTTGGGAATAAGAAAAACATGATTGCATTCTGAGAGTTGAGTTGGAAAATTAATGCAGGATAGACCACAACTTTGCCCACCTGATGTGAAGAGCCAGCTTACTGGTAAAGGCCCTGATGCTGGGAAATATTGAGAGCAGGAGGAGAAGAGGGTGACAGAGGACGAGATGGTTGGATGGCATCATTGATTCAATGGACATGAGTTGGAGCAAGCTCTGGGCAATAGTGAAGGACAGGGAAGTCTGGCATGCTGCAGTCCATGGGGTCGCAGAGTTCGACACAGCTTAGTGACTGAACAACAAGACCAGAACGTTGCAAGTATAAAGAAGCCCCAAGGCTATAAAACTTGATTGTGACCTGAATGAATGTATCATCATACATAAAGAAAAAGGATAGGAATCATAAGTGAAAGAGAGTCAAGCATTGGCAGTGCTCTTCAACACCATCCAGGGAAGAAAACCTGAGCCCATAGACCTTGAATAGTCTGGCTTTTGAAGCTTCTTAGGTTATGTCTTTTTCATGTTATTAGGACTCCCCAGCTCTTGAGACAAGGTTTTCAGGCTGCTTTAACAAAGTCAGTTGCTTCCTTAGGAGGCATGCTGAATGAATTTTATGATTATACAGATTTTACTTACTTTTGGTGGTTGAATCCTTTCTTGGAGTGTGATTACTTACTAGATCCCAGAAGAAAATACTCTTTATTCCTTTTACTTGGAAAAAAAGACAGTTGCTTTTTGAGGTGATGGAGTGGTCTGTATCTTGATAGAAGTGGATTTGACTCGGACAATTGTACATTTAGAGTCATTGACCTTCAAGCTGTTGTGATGTTTGAGAAAGTGCTGAGCTTCTGAATAGCAGCAATTATAGACAATTTTAATAAATCTATCACTTATGTTGTATACTGAAAACTAAAGTTTGTGGAGACAAGATGGTTAGTATTGCTGTAACATATACTTTTTGCCAGTTCTTTCCTATTACTCTATGTACAGTATTTTATTTTAAATGAGTAATTCATTGTAAGTTTGCTTGATTAATTTTTCCGTGCACTCCTTTGTCCTTGGAAACCCTGAGGAGTAAAATATTACATCTGTTCTTGTGCCTGTCCATGAATGAGTGGATCTAAATGCTTAGTTGGTCAGTGATTAATCAGATCTAGCTTGCCCTGAAGCAGCTGTGTCCAGCATATCTCCCCTTGGAGTTGGTCAGAGCATAATTTACCCCTAGGGATGGCATATGCCTCAATTTATTTTATAGCTTAGCCCAGTTATTTTTTAAGCTTTCAGATGCAGGTGACATTTTGGTAAAGTATTAAGAGAACCAGATTTGTGGTCAAAGATCAAGGTTCTAGGTTTGTCTCACCCCACTGATTAACAGGCTGACCTTTGGGAAATCACTTGTTAGCACTACATTATACTCTAGGGCACCATTTAGTACTCTCCTCCTTAATTACCTTTCCATGTAGTCAAGAGTGACAAATCTATCTATCTACACACACACACACACAGTATATATGTGTTTAATATATATTAAACACATACACATATATATGTATATGTATGTATACACAAACACACACACACACATTCTTATGAGCTTCCCCAGTGGCTCAGTGGTAAAGAATTTGCCTGCAGTGCAGGAGCTGAAGGAGATGCAGGTTTGATCCCTGGATTGGGAAGATCCTCTGGAGGAGGGCATGACAACCCACTCCAGTATTCTTGCCTGGAGAATCCCATGGACAGAGGAGGAGCCTGGCAGGCTACAGTCCATAGAGTTACAAAAAGTTGGACACGACTGAAGCGACTTAGCACACACGCATGCATACAGAGAGCTTTGAAGTGGTTAAAAGGTATAGTGTTTCTAATAAAATTTATTATCATTATCATGTAAGTGTATAGGTGTTGGGCTATAGTTTTATGGCATGTGCTCATGAACAAAATTATGAAGTTTTTTTTCTTATGTCTAAAAATACTACTGGAGGTTCTCATTTCCTTTGATGGAAAAACACTTGATCTATGATATCTAAGGAAATCCCAACATTTCAAAATTTGTCTTATTGAATGTCTGACTGTTTGCGACCCCATGGACTGTAACCCTCCTGGCTCCTTTGTCCATGGGGATTCTCCAGGCAAGAAGATGAGTGGGTTGCCATGCCCTCCTCCAGGGAATCTTGCCAACCCAGGGATCGAACCCGGATCTCCCACATTGCAGGCAGATTCTTTACCTTCTGAGCCACCACGGAAGCCTCACTATCTTGAGTTCAAATTTAACTTAAGAGAGTGAAAGTTTCTCCTTCCTTTTCCTCCCCTGATAAAAGTAGCTCTGAACTCCTGGGTTTCTGTCATACATAGGTGTGTTGGTGGGGGAGGAGGAGGCATCTGTCCATGGGTACCTTTTGCCCACCTGACCATGCTCTGGAATGTTAGTCATCTTGTTCATTTCTCCTGGTTTGTGCAGGGTTCCTGCATCCCCACCTAGTGCTCACAGCAACAGTCTACAAGTTTACATCAAGTTCCCTGCAGTATCCCCTTGCCCTGCCTGTGAGACTTCTGCTTTGCTCAGCCCACACTTCTCTGCCATTCTTGGTCATGTGGGAGGGGCAGGATGGCTCCCCAGGCAGCCCTCTCTTACTTTCTATGCATGAATGGTGAGGAGGTTGCTGTCCTGATCAGAAAGGAAAAGAGGAATTTGGTTTTCTATTTGTTTTTCTATTTCCAAATACTCTTGAGCATTTAGCTCTTCTCCCCCTTGACCTGGAAAACCTGGCAGGGTGCAGAGCTGTTCCTTTTGCCATGGTCCAATTCCTGTTTTTTTCTCTTTTGTTATTAATGTGTATCTAATTGGTAGGGAACTGGAGAGGGGAGTAGCTCTTGATTCTTCTGGTCATATTCCTTTCAAATCTTATCTATCTTAAGCCTGGTCTGAGGCATTTTGAAACTAGCAGTTGAGAATTTACAGTCTTTTACTGTAATTTCTCTACCAGTACTGGGTGACTAGGCACTTGGTCAAAGTAAGGAAACTCGATGAAAAAGGTGAGCAGGGGAACAAAACATTAATTATAATCTGTTGTATAAATTCATGTTTGATTTTTTTTTGACAAGATATCTCATAGCATCACTCAGAACAGTGATTTATTAGATGGAAATTTAAAATGTGACTGGACATATGGATCTCCAAAAGTTTAAAAAATATCACCAGAGATATAAACTATAAATTTGACATATACTACAGTAATTTCATCGCTGGTGGCCAGGAATCAGGGTAAGGAATCAGCCTGCAATGCAGGAGATGCAGGTTCAATCCCTGGGTCTGGAAGATTCCCTGGAGAAGGAAATGACAACCCACTCCAGTATTCTTACCTGGAAATCCCATGGACAGAGGAGCCTGGAGGGCTACAGTCCATGGGGTTGCAAAGAGTCAGACATGGCTTAGTGATTGAACAGCAAACAGCAACAATAGTAATTTCATTCTATTTCAATAGATTTGAATAAACTTTATTTTGCTTGGATCCTTAGATACATCCAACAACTGTTTGTTGGATGACTGCTGCCTTTTGAGGAAGTCTATTTCCTTATACATTAAGTGGTATATCATTTAGTAGGACTTCTAGGTGGCACTAGTGATAAAGAATCCACCTGCCATTGCAGTTAATGCAAGAGATAAAGGTTTGATCCTTGCCTCAGGTAGATCCCCTGGAGTAGGTAATGGCACCCCACTCTTGTATTCTAGGAAGATTCCATGGGCAGAGGAACGTGATGGGCTACAGTCCATGGGACTGCAAAGAGTCAGACATGACCGAGCACAGCACAACACAGCAAAGATCTCTGCAAAGTACTACGGACATCTCTGAGGTGTTATGTGTTTTAATTAATGCCAATCACTTGCATACACACCACGGAGGCTTGATAAATAGTAAATAATTATCTTTAAGTATTTGGAGGAATGTGAAATGGAAGTCAGGATGTAAATCAACTTTAATTTTTAAAAATTATTAAAACTAATAGATTATATTTTATGTGGTACCATATTTGTAGGAAGAAGACAGCTTGCGGAATAAGAAATAGAATGAGGAAATGGAGATTCTGAGAAATACTAAATGTGAACCAATTTTGACTTAGAACACATTTTTTTCTGATTTTGTCATAACAACAGATATATTTTGGTTGTTGATTTTGTGAATGGAGACAGTGGCCCTGCCTCTCTGAAGTTAATGGTCTATTCAGAGCAATAAGCAAATAAATAAAACTAAAGAAAACAAATAAAACTCCAGAAAATATAATGCTGTAAATATGTCATGACCAAGTAGTATCACAATTCTATGAGAGAACCACTAAGATATCAGTTTCATTGTAAAACTGCATTATGTCCTTGTGCTATTTGAACTTCACTCTGTTAATACTATGAAAATATATTGCAGTGTCCTGATACTAATGATATTTAACTTGATAACAACTTTTAATTAACATCAACCAAGCTTTGTTCAATCAAATGTGTTAAAGTTACATGTTATGCTGCCAGTAATATAACCGGGAGATGTGACTTTGATATAATAATCCGTTAAAAATATTACAGTTTATGTGTAAACCATTTCTTACAGGGGAAATTTGGAAAGGAAAGATGTGCTCTTGCTTTGGTAAAAACAAAACAACAGCACACTGCTGTGAATAGTTTAGCTGAGAAAGCCTGTCCCTTTTAGCCTGTTCCAGGGATAAGTTACTAAATCAATGCTCAGAGGCAGTCCAATCCAGTCTAGCCCAGTTTAGGAGGCATTTTATGCAAATACCTATTAACTCATTTGGCTGAAGCTGAAGCTCCAAAACTACTGCACAATTGCACTCATCTCACATGCTGGTGAAGTAATGCTCAAAATTCTCCAAGCCAGGCTTCAGCAATACGTGAACTGTGAACTTCCAGATGTTCAAGCTGGTTTTAGAAAAGGCAGAGGAACCGGAGATCAAATTGCCAACATCCGTTGGATCATCAAAAAAGCAAGAGTTACAGAAAAACACCAGTTTCTGCTTTTTTGACTATGCCAAAGCCTTTGACTGTGTGGATCACAATAAACTGTGGAAAATTCTGAAAGAGATGGGAATACCAGACCACCTAACCTGGCTCTTGAGAAATCTGTATGCAGGTCAGGGAGCAACAGTTAGAACTGGACATGGAACAACAGACTAGTTCCAAATAGGAAAAGGAATACATCAAGGCTGTATATTGTCACCCTGCTTATTTAACTTCTATGCAGAGTATATCATGAAAAACGCTGAGCTGGAAGAAATACAAGCTGGAATCAAGATTGCAAGGAGAAACATCAATAACCTCAGATATGCAGATAACACCACCCTAATGGCAGAAAGTGAAGAGGAACTAAAAAGCCTCTTGATGAAAGTGAAAGAGGAGAGTGAAAAAGTTGGCTTAATGTTCAACATTCAGAAAACGAAGATCATGGCCTCTGGTCCCATCACTTCATGGGAAATAGATGGGGAAACAGTGGAAACAGTGTCAGACTATTTTTCTGGGCTCCAAAATCCCTGCAGATGATGATTACAGCCATGAAATTAAAAGACGCTTACTCCTTGGAAGAAAAGTTATGACCAACCTAGATAGCATATTGAAAAGCAGAGATATTACTTTGCCAGGAAAGGTCCATCTAGTCAAGGCTATGGTTTTTCCAGTGGTCATGTATGGATGTGAGAGTTGGACTGTGAAGAAAGCTGAGCGCCGAAGAATTGATGCTTTTGAACTGTGGTGTTGGAGAACTCTTGAGAGTCCCTTGGACTGTAAGAAGATCCAACCAGTCCATTCTGAAGGAGATCAGCCCTGGGATTTCTTTGGAAGGAATGATGCTAAAGCTGAAACTCAATACTTTGGCCACCTCATGCGAAGTATTGACTCATTGGAAAAGACTGATGCTGGGAGGGATTGGGGGCAGGAGGAGAAGGGGACGACAGAGAATGAGATGGCTGGATGGCATTATTGACTCGATGGATGTGAGTCTGAGTGAAGTCTGGGAGTTGGTGATGGACAGGGAGGCCTGGCGTGCTGTGATTCACAGGGTCACAAAGAGTCAGACACGACTGAGCGACTGAACTGAACTGAACTGAAGCTCTGATACTTTGGCCACCTGATGTGAAGAAATGACTCACTGGAAAAGACCCTGATGCTGGGAAAGACTGAAGGCAGGAGGAGAAGGGGACGACAGATGATGAGATGGTTGGATGGCATCACCGACTCAATGAACATGAGTTTGAGCAAGCTCTGGGAGTTGGTGATGGACAGGAAAACTTGGTGTGCAGCAGTCCATAGGGTCTTCAAGAGTCAGACATGAATGAGAGACTGAGCTGAACTGAACAGTTTATCAGTTACATGTCCTGTTTATCTTGAGGTTCCTGCTAGTATACCCACAGCTGACATGTAGCAACATGATATGGCACATTTCCAATTTCTCTGGATCTGTCTTAGGCAAACTTCCTAAATCTTAAGCTTGCTTTCTCTGAAACTGAAGCCTCAGGTTTCACTTTTGCATCTGCATGGGCAGAAGCACCACCATATAGGTCCCTGGATGTTGGTCATTAGGAACAGTGAGAGGCAGTAGCAGTGAGTGGATAATAAAACTTCTTGCCAATACTTCCCCTGAATAGTTAACAAACCAAAAACTCACCTAGACTCTTCCTAGAATGAAATTTATCTTTCAGTGCTTATTTCAAACACAACTTCAATGACTCTTCTCATAGAGCCTGCCTTCTCTGAGCTTTTACTTGTAGTGATTCCATTGCCTGCGACATGGTGAACAACCTGGAGGATTGTATTCTGTAGCTACCTTAGCAATAGCTGCCATGAAACGAACTATTTAAACAATAAGAAAACCAGGTCTGGAAGCCTGGAACATTGAAGAGTGATTATTATTTTTTAACAGACTTTCAATTTTAGAGTGGTCTCAGAATTATAGAAAAGTGAAGATAGTAGAGATAATTCCCATAAATTCCACACTCATGTCTCCTCTTACTAGCATCTTATGTTTTGATGGTACGTTTGTCATAATGAACTGAAATCAATGTATTGTTTTTAAACTCTATACTTAATTCAGATTTCCTTTGTTTTTACTGGTCATCTCTTTTCTGTTTCAGAAATGTAATGGGTCTTCCAAAAATCTACATTAAATTTAGTTGTCATGTCTCCTTAGGCTCCTCTTGCCTTTCACAGGGGGAGAGTGTCCCCTTCCTTAGAGAATTTGGTTTAGGAAACACGCAACTGTAAATATTTCTCTGCACCTTGAACATGTAATATAAGTTTTCTCCTAGCTTTTTACCACTTTTATAACCCTGTGAAATTTTTCTCGAGGAAGCTGGGAACCGTCGCTGAAATATAAACATGGAAGGAGTTAGTGTCTCTACCTCCCAGTCTCTGTAGAAGGGTTGGAACCTGACTTGAACTTCATTCGTGCCAACTAGCAAACACGGATGACCTACTAATAGAGAAAAATACTTGCAAACTCTAAAAAGTCAGTACACTTGATATACCTCATTGACAACTCTTCTTCCCTGACATCTTCCAGTAACTTTTCAACTAGCTCATCCCAGCTCTTAAAAACTCTCTTGCCTTTTTTCTCCCCCTATGGAGTTGAGTTCAGTCTTTCAACCATATTGCAATAGTCTTAAATAAAGTCTTCTTCCTTGCGTGTTTAGCTTTGGTGCAGTTTTTGCTTTGACAACAAAAATTTCCCCTTAAAAATTTTTTTTTTGATTACCTTGGCACTTTTAAGAAGTCACAGTCAGATATTTCATAGAATATTTCTCAGTTAGGATTTAACTGATGTTCTTCTCATGATCAGATTAGAGTTGTGGGTTTTGGGGAGCAGAGCATAAAGTGCCATTTTTTATCACATCATATCAAGGATACATGATATCAATATGTTTTATCACTGCTGATATCAACCTTGATCACTTGGCCAAGGTTGCTTTTATCAGGTCCCCCTCTCCTGCCTTTCTGTACTATATTTATTATGTGTAGCACAGGATGAAGTTATGCTCTTGAAGGTGGAGTATTCATATATATGGTGTAGAATTCTTTTGCAGAAAAGATTTTGTCTCTTCTCCACTTTTTGTCTTGTTCAATCATTTACTTATGTCAATATCAATGTATGGGTATTTTTTTAACTTCGGGTTATAATTCAATGCTACTTTGTTTTGTTGCTTTGCTATTAGGAGTGCTTTCAGTTGACCATCTTTATTATTTATTTGTTTATTCATTCATTCTTTTATTTTAGTACTGCTTTACTTTCTGATACTACAAGATGCCCCAGACTCATCTTGTAAACTTCCTGCCTCAGTCCTGGATTCAGCCATTTTTTTGAGGATTCTTGGTTCCTTTCATTGAAGAATGATACTAGAAATCAACAGCTGGGTGCTACATGTGCTAGTTGTTATTGGGATAGCCTTACTTTCAGAATTTCTCAGCTCATAGATCAAGAAAAACATGTGTAAATAACATTTCTATCTGAAATCTGTACCTACATTAAGCCAAAACAAAATCATGATAAGCTAAATCAACCTTCTCTCATAGCTCAGTCAGTAAAGAATCTGCCTGCAATGCAGAGGCCCAGGTTTGATTAGGAGGTCAGGAAAATCCCCTGGAGAAGGAAATGGCAACCCATTCCATTATTCTTGCCTGGAGAATCCCAGGGACAGAGGAGCCTGGTAGGCTCCAGTCCATGCAGTCTCAAAAGTCAGACACGACTTGGCAACTAAACCACCACCAAGCCAAATCAGTTCATATCAAGTCTTCAGCTCTCATCCATTAACACATGGATTAGCTTCTTTCCATGGCTTATTTATAAACTCCCACTCCATAAGAGAGAAACCTGGCTCCCACCATCTGTCTCCCACTTACTTAATTGTTCAGTTCCCCTATATATGTAGTGATATCAGAATTGTTAACCTGTGTTTCAATGGGAAATAACTTCATCAACAGGAACATAGTGCTTATGTACAGTTCTTTTGCCTTTAGTTTTACACCATCCATTCATTTCCAAAGTTATTTAGGTCAGCTGTGCCCACCCCTCCCCATTTCAGTGAGTTTTTCCATATATTTGTAATACAGTTAGATTCATTAAAAATTTTATTTTTTACTTGAAGAATAATTGCTTTATAGAATTTTATTGTTTTCTGTCAAACAACAAAGAGGGGCTCTGTATCAATCTAAAGGGGTGGGATGGGGAGGGAGATGAGAGGGAAGTTCAAAAGGGAGGAGATATATGAATATCTATGGCTGATTCATATTGAAGTTTGACAGAAAACAACAAAATTCTGTAAAGTTAGATTCTTTTTCACATTCAACATTTATTTCGGAATTCTCTCAATCTCCTAAATTTTTTTTTAAAATTACATTAAGGTATCTCTTTGTGATTATTGATTTTAGATTTCTCTTCTTTAATATGTATATTTAATGCTGTAACTTTTAAGCATTGCCTTTGCTACATGGACTGGAATGGGTGAATTTAACTCAGATGACCATTATATCCACTACTGTGGGCAAGAATCCCTTAGAAAAAATAGAATAGCCATCGTGGTCAACGAAAGAATCCAAATGCAGTACTTGGATGCAATTTCAAAAATGATAGAATGATCTCTGTTCGTTTCCAAGGCAAACAATTTAATATCACGGTGATCAAAGCCTATGCCCCAAAAATAACACTGAAGAAGCTGAAGTTGAATGGTTCTATGAAGACCTACAAGACCTTTTAGAACTAACACCCAAAAAAGATGTCCTTTTCATTCTAGGGGACTGGAATGCAAAAGTAGGAAGTCAAGAAACACCTGGAGTAACAGGCAAATTTGGCCTTGAAATGCGGAATGAAGCAGGGCAAAGACTAAGAGTTTTGTCAAGAAAATGCACTGGTCATAGCAAACACCCTCTTCCAACAACAGAAGAGAAGACTCTACACATGGACATCACCAGATGGTCAATACCAAAATCAGATTGATTATATTATTTGCAGCCAAAGATGGAGGAGCTCTATAGAGCAGACAAAAACAAGATCGGGAGCTGACTGTGGCTCAGATCATGAACTGCTTATTACCAAATTCAGACTGAAACTGAAGAAAGTAGGGAAAACCGCTAGACCATTCAGGTATGACCTAAATCAAATCCCTTATGATTATACAGTGGAAGTGAAAAATAGATTTAAGGGACTAGATCTGATACACAGAGTGCCTGATGAACTATGGATGGAGGTTCGTGACATTGTACAGGAGACAGGGATCAAGACTATCCCCATGGAGAAGAAATGCAAAAAAGCAAAATGGCTGCCTGAGGGGGCCTTACAAATAGCTGTTAAAAGAAGAGAAGTGAAAAACAAAGGAGAAAAGGAAAGATATTCCCATTTGAATGCAGAGTTCTAAGGAATAGCAAGGAGAGATAAGAAAACCTTCCTCAGCAATCAATGCAAAGAAATAGAGGAAAACAACAAAATGGGAAAGACTAGAGATCTCTTCAAGAAAATTAGAGATACCAAGGGAACATTTCATGCCAAGATGGGCTTGATAAAGGACAGAAATGGTATGGACCTAACAGAAGCAGAAGATATTAGGAAAAGGTGGCAAGAATACACAGAAGAACTGTATAAAAAAGATCTTCATGACCAAGATAATCACGATGGTGTGATCACTCACCCAGAGCCAGACATCCTGGAATGCGAAGTCAAGTGGGCCTTAGAAAGCATCACTATGAACAAAGCTAGAGGAGGTGATGGAATTCCAGTTGAGCCATTTCAAATCCTAAAAGATGATGCTGTGAAAGTGCTGCACTCAATATGCCAGCAAATTTGGAAAACTCAGCAGTGGCCACAGGACTGGAAAAGGTCAGTTTTCATTCCCATCCCAAAGAAAAGCAATGCCAAAGAATTCTCAAACTACCGCACAATTGCACTCATTTCACATGCTAGTAAAGTAATGCTCAAAACTCTCCAAGCCAGGCTTCAGCAATACATGAACCGTGAACTTCCAGATGTTCAAGCTGGTTTTAGAAAAGGCAGAGGAACTGGAGATCAAATTGCCAACATCCATTGGATAATCAAAAAAGCAAGAGAGTTCCAGAAAAACACCAGTGTCTGCTTTTTTGACTATGCCAAAGCCTTTGACTGTGTGGATGACAATAAACTGTGGAAAATTATGAAAGAGATGGGAATACCAGACCACCTGACCTGCGTCTTGAGAAACCTATATGCAGGTCAGGGAGCAACAGTTAGAACTGGACATGAAACAACAGACTAATTCCAAATAGGAAAAGGAGTACGTCAAGGCTGTATATTGTCACCCTGCTTATTTAACTTATATGCAGAGTACATCATGAGAAATGCTGGGCTGGAAGAAGCACAAGCTGGAATCAAGTTTGCCGGGAGAAATATCAATAACCTCAGATATGCAGATGCCACCACCCTTATGGCAGAAAGTGAAGAGGAACTAAAAAGCCTCTTGATGAAAGTGAAAGAGGAGAGTGAAAAATTTGGCTTAAAGCTCAACATTCAGAAAACGAAGATCATGACATCTGGTCCCATCACTTCATGGGAAATAGATGGGGAAACAGTGGAAACAGTGTCAGACTTTATTTTTCTGGGCTCCAAAATCCCTGCAGATGGTGACTGCAGCCATGAAAGTAAAAGACGCTTACTCCTTGGAAGGAAAGTTATGACCAACCTAGATAACATATTGAAAAGCAGAGACATTACCCTGCCGACTAAGGTCCGTCTAGTCAAGGCTATGGTTTTTCCAGTGGTCATGTATGGATGTGAGAGTTGGACTGTAAAGAAGGCTGAGCGCCAAAGAATTGATGCTTTTGAACTGTGGTGTTGGAGAAGACTCTTGAGAGTCCCTTGGACTGCAAGGAGATCTGATCAGTCCTTGGTGTTCATTGGAAGGACTGATGCTGAGGCTGAAACTCCAGTACTTTGGCCACTCTATGTGAAGAGTTGACTCATTGGAAAAGACTCTGATGCTGGGAGGGATTGGGGGCAGGAGGAGAAGGGGACGACATAGGATGAGATGGCTGGATGGCATCACCGACTCAATGCACATGAGTTTGGGTGAACTCCGGGAGTTGGTGATGGACAGGGAGGCCTGGCGTGCTGCAATTAATGGGGTCACAAAGAGTCCGACTCGACTGAGTGACGGAACTGAACAGATACATTTTAAAAAAGATTTCCTACAGTGATTTATTTAATAGTGTCAAGGATGATGTGGTTTTCATGGCCACAAGTAGAGTGTAATCTCATTTTGCAGAAATTCTTATCTCATTGGCACTGTTATTACATCCTATATATTTTGATAAATTATATTCTTTTTTTCATTTATTTCAAATATTTTAAATTTCTCTTCATATTTCTTCTTTGGCCCATGGGTCCTTTGAAATTCATATATTTTTGTTATTCCTAGTTTAATTCCATTCAGTCTGAATACATACTTTTTATGATTTCTGTTTTTCTCAAATTGTTAAGGTATGTTCTCTGGCCCAGAATGTGGTCTGTTTTGGTGAAAGTTCCATGTCAGTGTTAGAAGATATGTGTTATGCAGTTGTTTGTGGAATAATATATAAATATCAATTCAGTTCAGTTCAGTAGCTCAGTTGTGTCTGAATCTTGTAACCCATGGACTGCAGCACGCCAGGCCTCCCTGTCTGTCACCAACTCCTGGAGTTTACTCAGACTCATGTCCATTGAGTTGGTGATGGCATCCAACCATCTCATCCTCTGTTGTCCCATTCTCCTCTCACCCTCAATCTTTCCCAACATCAGTGTCTTTTCAAATGAGTCAGTTCTTCGCATCAGGTGGCCAAAGTATTGGAGCTTCAGCATCAGTCCTTCTGATGAATATTCAGGACTGATTTCCTTTAGGATGCACTGATTGGAGACCTTGCAGTCCAAGGGACTCTCAGGAGTCCTCTCCAACACCACAGTTCCAAAAGCATCAATTCTTCAATGGTCAGCCTTCTTTAAGTCCAACTCTCACATCATTACATGACTATTGGAAAAACCATAGCTTTGACCAGACAGACCTTTGTTGGCAGAGTATTGTCTCTGCTTCTTAATATGCTGTCTAGGTTGGTCATAGCCTTTATTTTAATTTTTTTTCCTGAGAGCTTTCATCTCTCTTCCTATATTATCCACTCATTTCTGTATGTTTTCTACCTTTTCCACTAGTGTCTTTACCAGATTAATTGCAGTTATTCTAAATTCCCTGCCTAATAATTTTTACATGTCTATCATGTCTGAGTTTTTAACATGTATATTATGTCTGAGTTACATTGTGATGAAGATTGATTTGTCTCTTCACACCATTATTTTCTTGCTTTTTGGCATGCCTTGTAATTTTTTGTTGTAAGCTGTATATCTTGTACTGGGAAGAGGGTCTTATGTAAATAGTTCTTTAGTGTGAGTATTTATGTTAACCTGTTAGAAGTTTGGCTACTTCTTGTTTTTCCTGTAGCTATAGAGGCCAAAGACCTCAAATTCCCTTAGTGTCCTTGTTTTTGTCGCTCTCCTTTTAGGCTTCCCTAAGTACTCCTACCCAGAGAGAGTCTGGATCTTGCCACCCTCCCAGATACACTGTTGCTAAACTTGAGCTTTGTTGGTATAGTGGCAAGTAGTGACCAGTGCAGAGAGAAGGCATTTTATAATTTTCAGATTAAATCTTAATCCTTAAATGGTCTTGTGACTTTCACAATTGGACCTCCAGTGGTATAGTTTTTCTCTTTGTCCCCTACGCTCTCCACTGGATGCAGTGTTCCCAGTCTAGCTCCTTAAGGCAGTTGACTCTGTTGAGTTCTTCTCCCCTTATGTGAGGCAGGAAAACTAGTGCAGGATGGAGTGGGGAGAAAGCCCTTCCCTCAGAATCTCTACAAAATTCTTTGTCCTTGGAGAATAAACTTTTATTATGGAAAACACTCGATATATTTCATAATGATTGCCTTTCCTTTCCTCCTGCTAGAATTATAAAGTTTCTTTCTTGGATTTTCACATAAGGAACTGGTGGTGTTCTTGGAGGTAAAAACCATGACAATGTAGGGAACTGCACTAAGAGTGTGGTATTCAGGAACTCAGTCTCAAGCAATTTATTAAAATTACCATTGACCTGTTTCTACCAGCATATGCCTTTTGCAGTTTTAACATCATCTAAACATATCTCAGGTATGACTCTCTAGATACACTGTTTCTCCAGATTTTGGTATGGCAGTAGGCCTGGCAGCCTCAGTTTTTTGATGGATCTAAGAAAAGTTGATTTTCAGTTTGTCCAGTTTTTTCTTGTTGTAATGATGGGAGTGACTACTTCCAAGCTGTTAGAGATAAAACTGGAAGTCCAAGGATTGTTTTTATGTAAATGTCTTGACCAATAAATTTCCAAATAAGACAGGTAATTTGCCTACAATCACTCTGAGGAGCAGAATCAAAGAAAAAATCCCAACAGGGCAATAGGAAATATTTTGGAACAGTTGTTGTCAGTTACTAAGTCATGTCCAACTCTTTGTGACCGTGTGGACTACAGCATGTCAGGCTTCCCTGTCCTGCACCATTTCCTCGAGTTGGCTCAAACTCATGTCCATTGAGTTGATTATGACATCCAACCATCTTATCGCCTGTTGTTCCCTTCTCCTCCTACCTTCAGTCTTTTCCCAGCATCAAGGTCTTTTCCAGGGAGTAAGTTCTTCGCATCAGGTGGCCAAAGTATTGGAGTTTCATCATCAGTCTTTCCAATGAATATTCAGGGTTTATTTCATTTAGAATTGCCTGGTTTGATCTCCTTGCTGTCCAAGGGACTCTCAAGAGTCTTCTCTAGGACCATAGTTCGAAAATATCAATTCCTCAGTGCTCAGGCTTAAATCACTTATGAAAGGTGATGTAAAAACATCACAGCACAAGCAGGTACAGAACTTAACATGAGGTCAAGTGTTACGCTTTCTTGACCCCATTTTATTTGCTTTCCCTCCTTTTACTTACTTTTAATGAAAACAAAAAATGGCTGTATTTCTCACTATGGAAGTTGTAAGTGGGAGCTCTTGGCTAAGAGATCCTCCAATAGCTGTGGTAAACTTGACACATATTGTGCCATTTATTTTACCACATTATCTTTGCTTGTATTCTAATCCCAAATGATCCAGTGCTACTCAACTGTTGCAGAAAAGCACAACAGTGAAATCTCAAGCAAGGCCTTTATATACTGGCATTTGATTGACATGAATGTGTGAGACTAGAGCTTGAAACTTTAAAATAGGTGTTCAGTGATACACTCTTTGTGTCCTATAAAGTCTCTAATAACTGGTGTAAATGCTTCAGCATCCATTCAGGGAATTAAGTGTGAAAAGTAGGGAACAAGAACCAAGCAGATTCTCTCAAGGGCAAGGCAGCAAGTGTTAGTAATGCTATTCTGCCACAGATCAGAAATGGGTAAGCAAGCATGTGTGCTAAGTTGCTTCAGTCATGTCTGACTCTATGCAGCCCTATGGACTGTAGCTGCCAGGCTCCTCTGTCAATGGGGTTCTCTAGGCAAGAACACTGGAGTGGGTTGCCATGCCCTCCTCCAGGGGATCTTCCAGACCCAGGGATGTAACCCCCATCTCAGGTCTCCTGCATTGGCAGGGGAGTTCTTTACTGCTAGCACCATCTGGGAAGCCCTATTGGTAAGCTGTGCTGTGCTAAGTCGCTTCAGTCATGTCTGACTCCTTGTGTCCATATGGACCACGATGGCACCCCACTCCAGTACTCTTGCCTGGAAAATCCCATGGACAGAGGAGCCTGGTAGGCTGCAGTCCATGGGGTCACTAAGAGTTGCATACGACTGAGCGAGTTCACTTTCACTTTTCACTTTCATGCATGGTGGGCTGCCGTCTATGGGGTCACACAGAGTTGGACACGACTGAAGTGACTTAGCAGCAGTAGCAGCAGGACCGTGGACTGCCAGGCTCCTCTGTCCTTGGGATTCTTCAGGCAAGAATGCTGGAGTGGGTTGTTATGCCCTCTTCCAGGAGATCTTCCCAACCCAGGGATCAAACCCACATCTCCTATGCCTCTTGCATTGGTGGGTGAGTTCTTTACCACTAGCACCACCTTGAAAAGAGACACACCAGGGTGCTTGCAGCCCTGTCACACCTGGTTTCCTGAGTTACCCAGGGCTCTCTGGTTAGTGAGGCTCAGCTTGCAGGTCTCAAGAGTGAGATAAAGAAGAGTGGATTCGATTGTGATGCTGACCCCGCAGTGTGGGACAGCACCCAGCCCTGGAGCCTGCAGCAGGAGAGCAGCTTATTTGACAAGGTTCACGAATCCAAAGTGATATGCAAGATGTCTCCTGTCTCAGGAGCGACCAGCCGCAGTGTACAGTGTCAGCAGAAAGAAAGGCAAATGAATTTCTTTATTTTCTATTGTTCTCTTGGAAGGCCATGATAACCAAAGTCAATTGTTATGTTGTATTAATTATCCTAAATTATGAGGAAAGAATATTTTTGTTAGTTGTATTAAAATTCTGTTCCCAAGCGGCAGAAAGGTGAAACAGGAGTGTGACAAGTGACATCTTTGAACAAAGAATATTTCGAGAGAAAAGGCCTTGAGTCATACATTTTACAAAAATAGGTTTGAAAAGATGTTCATTTCAAGGAAGCCTCAATTATTAAAGAAGGAAGAAATATATATATGAAGAAAATAGCTTACTGAGAACAAAGTGGCATAAGCTAAAAATTATAGACTGCTTTTCTATTGGATTTGAGAAAAATCCATGATACAGTGACTGAAATAAAAATATAGAAGGATGCTGGTGCTAAATAATTTAAAGAATAGAGGAGATACACATTTAGAAAATGGACTCTTGACCATCATTTGCTTTTCTTTCCCTCTAGTTCTTTGTACAAGATGACTCTGAAGGATACACTGCCCTTAAAAAATCAATTACTGAATTACTACTGAGGGATAGGCAGTGAGAAAAAGTTTTGTGAGTTAGTATAAAATGTCCCCTTTGCCATAAACATGATCCTGTTTAGATGTCATGGTTGCCAAACTTTGCAAATCAGAAAGCAGTTCAGGATTTAAATCTACCTCCAGGCGAGCAGCAGAGTTGTCCTGTGTGGTAGGAAGGAAAAAGGGGTGGGAGGAGCCCTCATTTGTAGTGTTGCTGATTTCTCTGGTGTTAAATATTCCCACCTCGGCTCATTTTAAACTGCTAGTGTGAAATTGACTATCCATCAAAGTTCCTATAAATTTATAATCAGTGATTGCAAATTTATACAGGGTTGCTGCAGCACTCCACTGGCTCAGACATTGCTTTGAGCTGTTATGGCTAAGACATGCATTTTGGAGAAACTGGAAATTATATTGAATATTAAAATCTTCCCTTGAGGCTCAGCAGTTAAGAGTCTGCCTGCAATGCAGGAGACCTGGGTTCGATCCCAGGATTGGGATGATCCCCTGGAGAAGGGCATGGCAAGCCACTCCAGTATTCTTGCCTGGAGAATTCCATGGACAGAGGAGCCTGACAGGCTGCAGTCCATGGGGTTGCAGAGTTGGACATGACTGCGACTAACACACGCACACACCCACAAACACCCACATACAGTGTGAAGCTAAGTTTTGGATTGGGGGGCAGTGCAGATGGTGATTGCAGACGCTTACTCCTTGGAGGAAAAGTTATGACCAACCTAGATAGCATATTCAAAAGCAGAGACATTACTTTGCCAACTAAAGCCCCTCTAGTCAAGGCTATGGTTTTTCCTGTGGTCATGTATGGATGTGAGAGTTGGACTGTGAAGAAGGCTGAGCGCCAAAGGGTTGATGCTTTTGAACTGTGGTGTTGGAGAAGACTCTTGAGAGTCCCTTGGACTGCAAGGAGATCCAACCAGTCCATTCTGAAGGAGATCAACCCTGGGATTTCTTTGGAAGGAATGATGCTACAGCTGAAACTCCAGTACTTTGGCCACCTCATGCAAAGAGTTGACTCATTGGAAAAGACTCTGATGCTGGGAGGGATTGGGGGCAGGAGGAGAAGGGGACGACCGAGGATGAGATGGCTGGATGGCATCACGGACTCGATGGATGTGAGTCTGAGTGAACTCCGGGGGTTGGTGATGGACAGGGAAGCCTGGCGTGCTGCGATTCATGGGGTCGCAGAATCGGACACGACTGAGCGACTGAACTGAACTGAAGGCTTTTAATTCAGGTAGGAAATTGATCATGAGCCCAGACCAGAATTGGCAGTGCCCCTGAGTGAATAGAACAGAATGAGTGCCCTGGAAAAAGGGATCTGATGAAAGGATATAAAGCTAGAAAGAAGACATTAAAATCCATATACTGTCCTTAATGATAAAAGGAAAATGTAGTGTTTTTGCTTGAAGTAATGGAAAACTGCGAAGGTTTCTGTCATTTAAGATGATATAAGGTAGTGAATTGTGGAGATTAGGCTCGAAGAGAGGGGAGTGAAGGCATTAGAGAGCTGAAGCATGGAGCAGTTTTTGCCCTAGCACATTGTAAGTTCCTCTTATTGGGGCAAGCTCTCAGAATTAATACCTATTAAGGGAATGAAGGAGATGGCTTCGACACAGAGAACTGTTGGACTGCAACACAGTCAGTCACAGCAAGGACCTCAGTTGGAAACTGAGGGGAACTCCAGCCTTGATGAGCCCTCAGAAACTTCTTGAATTGGGGTGAGGATGGTGGGTCTATTTATTGTGACAGCAACAGGTTATTAGACATGAGCTGCTCTCAGCATGAGATATGACCTTAGAAGGCATCTTTCTTGAGCAAAGGACAAGTCCCAGAGAGGTACTGGCTGAAATGTGTAGGCAGCCAACCCTCCAGGCGTCTGAGAGAATGAATGTTGCATTCCTGGAATGGGGAATCTGGGTGGCACATCAACGACCACATCCCTTTTCTTAAATTCAGGGAAATTAATGAGACACTGCTACTACTAAGTTGCATCAGTCGTGTCCGCCTCTGTGCGACCCCGTGGACTGCAGCCTACCAGGCTCCTCCGTCCATGGGATTTTCCAGGCAAGAGTACTGGAGTGGGGTGCCACTGAGACACTATTAGTAGTCTAAGGTGACAATGGTATTGGTAAGGAAGTGGTATCATTGAGATGCAGACACTTTGCATTGCAAAATCATTTTTCACTTTTATAAGTTCTATTTACAGTCTCTTGTTACCGACTCTTTTGCTATTTTGTTTTCATTAAAGTTTCCTTTAAAATGTTTTGTTTTAAATATTATGCACATTAAATGATATTTCAAATATTTAAGATATTAGTACATAAATTCATTGTTTGTTGGCTCTCTAGAATCCCACTAATGATGGCTGGTCCCATTGTGCATTTGGTGATATTTGATGAGGAGGTCATGTTTATTTGATCACAATCAGTGGGAATCCTGGGGACCAAAATTGAGATACCCCTCTCCAGAGAGGATTTGCAATTGTTCCCAAGGCAACCAGGTGCTCTGGCAACCTAAAGTCCCTTCCAGCATCCCTTGCTCAGTGCAGGTGTCCCAGAGTCAGCCATGCTTACTCATAAGCTTACTCTTAGGGTGGTGGTGACTTTCTGCTTTGTCCAATAGTCATTGCCCTCTGCTCCCCGCTTCTCTCCCTGGTTTCAGTTTATTGAGTTTTCGTTTTATTCATTTTAGGGGGTGAAGAAAAGGGTTTATATCATTTTGGGGGAGTTCTCTGGTACACTAAATAATGAATTTTTATGGAGGAGGTGCTTACTCTGTAGTTGGAAGAGTACACTAAAATATTTATGTAATCGTTGGAGGCCAAAGTGACTGGACACATGACATAAGGAAGATGAAGACATGAAATAGGAGTTTCAAATTTCTGGATTATAAAACTGGAATAATGGATAGAAATATGGAAGTCAGGAGAGAAAGTCTTATTTCCTTGATGGTTTGGGAAGAAGATAGTGTGTTCTAATATATTTCACTATATTCTGGGCAAAATATATAAAAGTTTAAATACTTGAGTGTAAACCAATATTAAGTTTTTTATACAAAAGTATTTCAAGTAAAAGCTAGCACAGCTCTCAGGGCTATTTAGTGACCTATAAGTAGTGCAAATATATTCAATTTTAGATTTCCCTTACAATTTGGTGTCAGAGAACACTATATTTAGTATGGGACATGTGACAGAAATCTGTGATATGTCAAGGAATTGTAGGTTAAAAGTGTGATCAGCTGTGAATGATAGTATGCTAAGTTGCTTCAGTCATATTTGACTCTTCAGACCCTATGGACTGTAGCCTTCTGGGCTTCTCTGACCATGGGATTCTCCAGGCAAGAAGACTGGAGTGAGTTGCCATTTCCTTCTCCAGGGATCTTTCCAACCCAGGGATCGAACCTGTGTCTCTTATGTCTCCTGCACTGACAGGCAGGTTCTTTACCACTATTGCTGCCTGGAAAGCCCATGAATGAGAGTAGCTTAAATTAACAGTCAACATTAGCTATTTACATAAAAGATACTTTATCAATATAACTTCAAAGAAGGCTTATATCAGAAATATTTTGCATCTTATACTAGGATATCCTCAAATAAACTGTTTTGACTGAATTTGTATAGGGTAAAAATTTAATTTAGAAACTATTTTTTTGCTTGATTAATACTGCACTATTAATTTTAGAAACTTTATTATATGCTATAATACGTTGCAGGACACATTCTCCTGCTTCCTCTTTGCTTTTATTTTTCAGATTCTTTTATCTTGCTTATTTTTTTAAATTACACAAAAACTTCAGCATCAGTTTGTTCATTTTGTTTCTAAAATGTTATATTTTTTGTTGTTATTGTGCTGAAGCTATGAATTAATCTAGTGATTTATGTCTTTACTCTATTTTTCTATTTGAGGATATATTTGACTTATTTATTGCTTACCCACTCGTTTTTAAGAATTGTTTACATTTTTGTACAGTAAGTATTTTATGTTTCTTGCCAGTAAAATGTTGAATTATTGTGAAGAGAGTGGGTATCCTGATTTGTGGAAAATGCATCTGAGGATCACCAGTGTGACTGAACCAGAATGCAAGGCCTAAGTTCTTTCTGTTATGACACACTAACTCTCAGCAAAGCTTTATTCCTAGGTGAAAATGTACATTTACATAATTTTATAAAAACGTATCTATAAAATATATAATGAAATAATAATGCATGTGTGCACGCTAAGTCACTTCAGTCATGTCTGACTGTGTGCAACCCTATGAACTATAGCCCATCAGGCTCCTCTGTCCATGGGATTCTCCAGGCAGGCATACTGGAGTGGGTTGCCGTACCCTCCTACAGGGAGTCTTTCCACCCAGGGATCGGACTCATGTCTCTTATGTCCCCTTTGACAGGCAGATTCTTTACCATTAGTGCCACCTGGGAAGCCCATAAAATATATAATGAAATAATAATAAAGCGAGTCAAATAAAAATAATTCAGTGCAATTTAATATATGCCTGTGATTATGAATATTGTCTTTTAAAATTTTATTGAGTCTGAGGTAAAACAATTGCATTTTGAAAGGGTCTTTATTTCCCCAAATTCACTCAAAATAGCACTTGTAATTTTACCCATAAATAGTTCCTTGATATTTATAAATATAGATTGGAAGAATGTGACAGATTGTATTTTCCAAATGGTAGCAATGAAGTCTCCTCTCATTTACTGTTCTACGATGTGACTTTGCCACTCCTTCAGCAAGAGGTGGCTAATTTGCTTCTCTTTGGGTCTGTGTGGGCTTATGTTTGTTTTGACCAGTAGAGTACTATGGAAGTTACACTGACTTCCAAGCCTGTGTCATAAAAGCATCACAGCTTCTGTCTTATTCATTTGAACACTTGAGCTCAAAGCCCTGAGCCAACATGTAAGAAGTCTAACAACCCAGAGGCTGCCATTCAGTGAGAAAACCTTTCTACATGAAGAGGCCACATAGAGGAGTTCCAGTTGGCAGTCATAGTCTTAAGTCACTCAGCCCAGGCACCAGACATGCTAAGTAAACAAGTCTTAAGATGACTCCAGTACCCAGCCATCAAGCCATTTTCAAGCTTTGAATCTTTCCACCTAGACCCAGAGATCATGGAGCCTATATAGATAGAGCCATTCTCCACTGTGTCTTGCTTGAATTCCTGACTCACTGAGTCCATGAGCAGGGACAACGTTGAACTTTACCTGAGCCCCCTGGTCCTGGAAAATTGAATTAATTAAGAAATCTTCTCAACCTGTGTGTTCTGGGAAATGGTTTTATTCTGGATATTTCATTTTTTGTTGTTTGTTTTCTTTGTTTAATTTGCTTGCCTCCTACTTTAAATAGATGCTCAATTTGTATATTTTCTCTCTGAATATCATCAATAGTCTTAAAAATCAAGTTTCTGTAACAAAGTTCTTATACAATTTATATCATTGTTTTGTGCTATGCCTTATGACAAAGTCAGATAAAGTCCCTCCAAATTCCAATTCTTTAGCTCATAAATAATTGTTTTTCAGTCACAAAGTCATGTTGAGACTCTTTGCGACCCCAAGAACTGCAACACACCAGGCTTCCTTGTCCTTCACTAGCTACCAGAATTTGCTTAAAATTATGTCCATTGAGTCAGTGATGCCATCCAACCATTTCATCCTCTGTCACCTCTTTCTCTTCCTGCCCTCAGTCATTTCTAATGAGTCAGCTCTTTGTATCACGTGGCCAAAGTATTGGAGCTTCAGCTTCAGTATAGTCCTTCCAGTGAATATTCAGGATTGATTTCCTTTAGGATTGATTGGTTTGATCTCCTCATTGTCCAAGGACCTCTCAAGAGTCTTCTGGATCACCACAATTTGAAAGCATCAATCCTTTTTCTCATACTTGATTATTTGAAACCTTTATTTTTACTGATCAACATGGATAAAATGCCTGTTGACTTGACCAAGAAAATCCCTTTCCTCTGTCTTTCACTGAGAGATGCTTGCAGAGTTTATGGTTTGGGACTTCTCCCTTTTGCAATAATATCGTCCCTTGTATTATTTCAAGAGTCATTTTAACAAAAATTTTCCTTGTTAATGTAAAGATTTATACTTTTTCTTTGAGAGCATACATAACAGAATGATTAGTTTAATTCACTAATAGGTTAATTGACTTTTTCCCTCAATGTAATCAAAACCCTTTTTAGTCAGGAAAATATGTTATGTCAGTATTGATTCAAAAATTAAGCACTGTAGGCTAGATTATTTCACCACAAAACTATCAGAGATGTTTGCATTTATATATTTACTGGATAATAATTTAAATGACTTCTAATTTTTGTATTTACTTGAGTGAATGGAATATTTCATGAGTATATTCTAGACATTTTAATGGTAATTTTCATCTTAGTTGAGCATGATACTGATAAATTTTATTTTGAGCTATCCAAAATGTTATCTATTTGTAGGTATATGTGAGCGTGCATGCTCAGTTGCTCAGTCATATTCAGCTCTTTTCAACCCCATGGACTGTAGCCCACCAGGCTCCTCTGCCCATGGAATTATCCAGGCAAGCATACTGGAGTGGGTTGCCATTTCCTACTCCAGGGGATCTTCCTGACCCAGGGATCAAACCCGTATCTCTTGCATCTCATGCATTGGTATAATAAGATATACATTGTATAAGGACTATGTTACACAAACTTGATTTTTAAGACTACTGATGATCGTCAGCTAGAGAATAGATATGGTAGTTGAGCAACAATTTTGTGCTCAGTCTTACATTTCGTACCTCATTTCACCCACAAAGCAGCCCAATGTTTTTAATTACATTTTTATAAATGATAAAATGGTCTTCCTCATGATAATAGAAATCCTTCTTTGAAATTTACTTCTCTTTAAAAATAAAACTAATCTTTCACATAATATGCAAAGACAGAATCGATACTATGGAAGCAGAAAAAGATTTTCTTAGTATTTTCATGGCAAAGATAAGGGATGACTTTTTAAAACCTGATCACATTTTTTTCTAGCTGACAACTAGAATTTTAGGGAACAACAAAGATTGTGGCCCACCCACAGCCTTAGTAAAAGGGCAGCAACAAGGATTTCCAATCTGGACTGTGCGCTTATTAGCATGATGGAGTTTCCCAAATTTCTTTTCTTCTCTGAGTTTCAGTTTATGTCTCCTAAATCTAGACATAAGATGCAGATGCTAATTTCTAATACATATTATTCCTGAATATTGTAAGGTTCAAATCAGAGAATGTGCTCAGTCGTACTTAGATACCAGAGGGCTCTACGAAAAAAATGGATGTAAATTTAGAACTTGACAAGAGCAAAGCACATAGAATCCGAGTGTGTTCACATATATTCTCTCACTTGACTTTTACTTCCAAACCATATTTGCTGAAACACTCCTTCTACCTGGAATGTTCTCAAATATGAATACAGACATCTTAGCCCAACTTCAGGCTCTGCCTCGAGTACCACCACTTAATGCAAACTTTTTCCTAATCCTAATAGGTGTACTCAATCCATCCTCTTAATACATTTCTATGGTCAGCCGCACTTTAAAAAATAATACTGTTTAGCAATTAGTTCTGCTGTTTACAAGTCACTTCCCCCATCCAGGGTGAAAGCTCCTAGAGAGAAAGAACTGCTTCTTATTTCCTGAAGCTTCTATAGTACATTGCCCTTATCCTTTGTGGAGAGCGGGGATCTCAGTACATATTTTTTCAATTGAATTCTATAAATCAGTTACTAATGAATTTTCTCTGAGATACTGTAAGAATAGCAACTTTAAACTGCACGTAAGAATGTAGGGTAAATAATAAAATGAAGGTTAGTAAGGTTCTATGTCTGATTTATCACTATTGTGAAATAATCACAATTAATATGATTACATCCATATTCCCTGGCATGTTGTTATAGTTTTTTATGTCCCTGTTAATGAAGTTTTATCTTCACAAAGTGATAAAAAATACACCCTGTGATCTCAGGGTATATTTTATTAATATTCCTCTTTAAAGAAGATCTAAATTAAATCGAGTTCTTGACATCAGTAGTATATTTTGCTCAGTTTCTATTATTAGTTACTTCAGGGTTATTCTCATCAAAAGTAGTGGTTAAATTCTTTTTTTTTCCTTGAAAGTCTTTGACAGTCCTTGGTGCCACTGGTGGATACTTTATCATCTGTTCCCAAGGAATGTTAATTTGATCAACATCTGGAGTGAATTACCTGAAGACAACCAGCTCTTTTGATGTGATTCTCATTCTTTTAATCCTTTCTTTTCAGGTAGAAAACAACTTTGATTCCTTTCTTTTCAGGTAGAAAATGAAATACATTATAGTTTTAGTTGCTAATTAGTTGCTTATGATAGTAGAGCCTTTTTTTTAAAAATTTTATTTAATGGTACCTTTCTTCAATTGATGGCTGATCTCTTACTCTTACTTAACCTAACTGATTTGTACAGAATATGAAATTTATGTATCACATACAATTTTTTATGAAACTAGTATATCTGTTTGTGATCCTCCAAAACTATGATATGTGAAAAACTCTATTAACCCCTTTTATATGATAATCAGTTCAGTCCCTCAGTCATGTCTGATTCTTTGCGACCCCATGAACTGCAGCACCAGGCTTCCCTGTCTATCACCAACTACTGGAGCTTGCTCAAACTCCTGTACATTGAGTTAGATGCCATCCACCCATCTCATCCTCTGTCATCCCCTTCTCCTCCTGCCTTCAATCTTTCCCAGCATCCGGGTCTTTTCCAATGAGTCAGCTCTTTGCATCAGGTAGCCAAAGTACTGGAGCTTCAGCTTCAGCATCAGTCCTTTCAATGAATATTCAGGACTGGTTTCCTTTAGGATGGACTGGTTGGACCTCCTTGCAGTCCAAGGGGCTCTCAAGAGTCTTCTCCAATGCCACAGTTCAAAAGCATCAATTCTCTCAGAACTCAGCTTTCTTTATAGTCCAACTCTCACATCCATACATGACTACTGGAGAAAACATAGCTTTGACCAGACAGACCTTTGTTGGCTAAGTAATGTCTCTGCTGTCTAGGCTGGTTATAACTTTTCTTCCAAGGAGCAAACATCTGTTAATTTCATGGCTGCAATCACCATCTGCAGTGATTTTGGAGCCCCCCAAAATAGTCTGTTATGGTTTCCATTGTTTCCCCATCTATTTGCCATGAAGTGATGGGACCAGAGGCCATGATCTTAGCTTTCTGAATGCTGAGTTTTAAGCCAACTTTTTCACTCTCCTCTTTCACTTTCATCAAGAGGCTCTTTAGTTCTTCTTTGCTTTCTGCTGTAAGTGTGGTGTCATCTGCATATCTGAGGTTATTAATATTTCTCCTGGCAATCTTGATTCCAGCTTGTGCTTCATCCAGCCTGGCATTTTGCATGATGTACTCTGCCTATAAGTTAAATAAGCAGGGTGACAATATACAGCCTTGACATACTCCTTTCCCAATTTGGAACCAGTCTGTTGTTCCAAGTCTGGTTCCAACTGTTGCTTCTTGAGCTGCATATAGATTCCTCAGGAGGCAGGTAATAGGAATGCTAAGAAGCAATCCAACATAAAAAGTGATTTTTCCTAAATATTGTATATAGACTGGGAACTAGTTGGTAAAGAAAAAAAGAGGAGTTGGTTATTTTATTATTCATTTTTTTTCATTTTTATTGAAGTATAGTTGCTTTACAAGGTTGTGTTAGTTTCTGTCGCACAGCAAAGTGGATCAGTTATATGTATACATATATCCCCTCTCTTTTGGATTTCCTTTCTATTTAGGTCACCACAGAGCATTGAGTAGAGTTTCTTGACCTGTACAGTAGGTTTTAATTTGGTATCTATTTTATATATATTAGTGTATATCTTATTATTCTGTATGAGTCCTTCTATGATAATAAAAGTAGAAGTTATCTTGCAATATGAAGAGGCATGTGAAAACTCACTTTATGGAGCATAGTGACACCCTCTATTGTTAGATGACTTAGAATTAGTCTCATTTATCAAATTTTGAGTACCCACCATACTCCAGATATCATAAAGTTTTCTAGGAGTGCAACATGAAGCAAAACAGATATGGTCTTCATGGACCTTGCCCTTATAATGTAGTTGGACCATTTTCTCCAGATAAGATTACTTAGTTTTGAAATTTAAGGTAAAATAAATTACTATTTTTCATCCTTTATACTAGCAAGTTCCATGTGGGCAAGAATCTTTGTTGTTTCATTCACCAACTTATTCCCAGTGCCTAGAACAGTGCTTGGCACATAGTAGATTTTCAATAAATATTTGTTGAATAATAAGTACTTTCAACAAAAGGAACCTTTGGTTAAATTTCTCTTGTATACTAGACATTTACAAGACCCTGTCTGCTAAATGTCACTGGGTAGGCATAGGGGTTGGTACAGTTTTATCACATTAGCAGTAGAAAGTCCTATATCCCTGACTCCTCTTACCTGTGTAAGTCATAACCTTGAAATCTCATAAAAGTTTCGCTCATTTTTTTTTGTTTTGGAAATTGCTTGTTATTGTTGTGCTTCATCTGTAATTGCCACACACATCTGGTAGATTCTTCCCCTTTTTGACCCAGTTCTACTCACTGACTTCTGCCAATGAAGCTGCTGGAGGGTGTTTGGCACTGCCGTTCCTGTTGGACCGTCCATCTCATCGTGATGATGGTATAGTTTGTGCCTCGTGTGCTGTCTCCTAATGTTTCTGAAATGCAAACCTGCTTTCTCCACTCTGCGTCACATCGCACCACAGAAACTCTGAAGCAGTGCAGCTCATTCTCAGGGTCTTTCAGACTCTCTTTCAGAAGAAAACCTTCAGATTTTATAAGCAGTGCTCTCTACATAGAGCTCTGACATAAACTGCTAAGTAGAGGGAGGGCGCAGGGAGAACTTGCTGCTTTTTCCCATTCCTCTTCTGTTCTCTTCCTTTGTAAACTGATGCTTGGACATGCTGGATGCAGTGTGGCCCAAGGGTGGACCTGCAGAAGTAACTTGGTACTAACAGGCTCAAAGTGTAAATTATAAAACTAGAACTCAACAGAGGACAGAACTGTTACCATCATGGGGGCAGCCACTTCTAATCTAAATTCTCTCATTAAATTTGACCATCTCCTTAAAAAATATTATTCCTAATTTCAGGAAACTACGTGTCCAGGTCCTTAAATAAGCAAACCATCTAGATAGATAGAAAGAGTGTCAACATAAAAGTACATTCAAGATTTCTGGCTACGTGTTATTCTATTAAAAGTCAGTTTGTCATCAAGACAGTATGGTACTGGCACAAAGACAGAAATATAGATCAATGGAACAGAATAGAAAGCCCAGAGATAAATCCACACACCTATGGACACCTTATCTTTGACAAAGGAGGCAAGAATATACAATGGAGTTAAGACAATCTCTTTAACAAGTGATGCTGGGAAAACTGGTCAACCACTTGTAAAAGAATGAAACTAGATCCCTTTCTAACACCATACACAAAAATAAACTCAAAATGGATTAAAGATCTAAATGTAAGACCAGAAACTATAAAACTCCTAGAGGAGAACATAGGCAAAACACTCTCCGACATAAATCACAGCAGGATTCTCTATGGTCCACCTCCCAGAATACTGGAAATAAAAGCAAAAATAAACAAATGGGATCTAATGAAAATTAAAAGCTTCTGCACAACAAAGGAAAATATAAGCAAGGTGAAAAGACAGCCTTCTGAATGGGAGAAAATAATAGCAAATGAAGCAACTGACAAACAACTAATCTCAAAAATATATGAGCAACTTAGGCAGCTCAATTCCAGAAAAATAAACGACCCAATCAAAAAATGGGCCAAAGAACTAAATAGACATTTCTCCAAAGAAGACATACAGATGGCTAACAAACACATGAAAAGATGCTCAACATCACTCATTATTAGAGAAATGCAAATCAAGACCACAATGAGGTACCATTTCACACCAGTCAGGATGGCTGCAATCCAAAAGTCTACAAGCAATAAATGCTGGAGAGGGTGTGGAGAAAAGGGAATCCTCTTAGACTGTTGGTGGGAATGCAAACTAGAACAGCCACTATGGAAAACAGTGTGGAGATTCCTTAAAAAATTGCAAATAGAGCTGCCTTATGACCCAGCAATCCCACTGCGGGGCAGACACACCAAGGAAACCAGAATTGAAAGAGACACATGTACCCCAATGTTCATCGCAGCACTGTTTATAATAGCCAGGACATGGAAACAACCTACATGTCCATCAGCAGATGAATGGATAAGAAAGCAGTGGTACATATACACAATGGAGTGTTACTCAGCCATTAAAAAGAAGAAATTTGAATCAGTTCTAATGAAATGGATGAAACTGGAGCCGATTATCCAGAGTGAAGTAAGCCAGGAAGAAAAACACCAATACAGTATACTAACACATATATATGGAATTTAGAAAGATGGTAATGATGACCCTGTATGCGAGACAGCAGAAGAGACACAGATGTGTAGAGTGGACTTTTGGACTGTGAGGGAGAGGGAGAGGGTGGGATGATTTGGGAGAATGCCATTGAAACCTGTATACTATCATGTAAGAAATGAATCGCCAGTCTATGTTCGATGCAGGATACAGGATGCTTGGGGCTGGTGCACGGGGATGATCCAGAGAGATGATAAGGGGTGGGAGGTGGGAGGGGGGTTCATGTTTGGGAACTCATGTACACCTGTGGCGGATTCATGTCAATGTATGGCAAAACCAATACAGTATTGTAAAGTAAAATAAAGTAAAAATAAAAATTCAAATAAAAAAATAAAAATAAAAGTCAGTTTGAATAAAACTGACGAGTTAGTCCGGCATTTGTTTGTGTCTGGCCTCGTTGACTATAAAAGGAGAAGACAAAGTATTTTTAACTTGGAGATTATTTGGTGGAGGGGTAAAAAAATCCCTAATTGCTGGCAGATATTTGTAGCATGTATAGCTATGTATGTGGTGTGATTTGGGGACTTTTAATAAGATCCTGTGTATCCTACAGTGCTTCCTTGTCCTGAATCCTTATACGTGACATCATTTTAGGAGTAAAACATTTTTCAGTTTCAGTTAGTTCAGTGTAAGCTGGTCACAAAGGAATAAAGGAGATTTTCATTGGTTTGGGCACAGAGATGCTTGGAGCCATCATCAACACACTGATTTTCTGCAGAGGCAGGGGAGAGAGGAAGGGTGAAGTTAGGGTGGGTTGAAGGTAAGCTGCAGTTACTATACAAATTTAGTAAAGAGAATTTCAATGAAGATTATATCTGAACTGTACAAATATTAAAACAAGAATTAGTATCGTGAAATGGAGATCTCAAACTAAATTCAAAAGATGCAGGTTTTAGTTCTGACCTTGATCCTTGCTGACTGTGTGATCCTGGGCAAGTCATTGAAACTCACTGGGATTTCTCATTCTACTATCTCCTGGTTCAGTTCTAAAATCTTGTGATTCAAATGGCTGTGTTGTGTGGATGGATCTTAAAAAGAAGAGCAGTGTAGGTTTGTAGACTTTGTGGGAAAGGTAGGTATTGTGGATTGTATGTTTGTGTCCCCCTGAATTCTTACATTGAAACCTGATACCCAGCTGGATGGCATTTAGAGGTGAGGCTTTTGGCAGGTGATTAGGCCATAGGTGTGGAACTTTATAAAAAATATTTCAGAGAACTCCCTTACCCCTTCTTCTGTGTGAAGACACAGTGAGAAGATAGCTGTTTATGAACCAGGAAGAGGGCTCTCACCAGACATTTCAGACACCGAATCTTCCAGCACCTTGTCTTTGACCTTCTAACCTCCAACACTGTGAGAAATACAGTTCTGTTGTTTATTTGCCACACAGTCTGTGACAATCTGTTATATCCACCAGATCAGACAAGTCAGTAAGTCTAAAGCTGGATCATCAACAAATCCAGTAAAAGGGTTTTGTACTTAGTTTCCAGTTTGGGGGAAATCCCTGCAGTACCAGGCAATTCTTGGGTATCAGTGGGGCATTCTTCAATTCAGTTCAGTTCAGTTCAATTCAAACCTGACACTATCTACCCAGAGAGAGTCCCAGCTTCCACAGGCGAAGGGCTCCGTCCTACAAGGCTGCATCCCCTACCCCCGCTTCAGATACCCTGTGCAAATGCAGGTTGTCACCTGGGCTTCTATCTAACTAGCCATAGATTGGAGGTTCCAATGGCCCTCCTCCAACTTAAGAGTGCCAATCACAAGTCCAGGTTGTCACCTGGGCTTCTGAACAAGGTGCACATGCATTCAGTTGTGTCTGACTCTTTGTGACCCCATGGACTATAAGCCACTAGGCTCCTCTAGTCAATGGGATTTTCCAGGCAAGAATACTGGAGTGGGTTGCCAGTTCTTACTCCAGGGGATCTTCCCAACCTAGGGATCGAACCTGTGTCTCCTGCACTGGCAGGTGGATTCTGTACTACTGAGCCACCTGGCAAACTGGAGGTTCTGACAATCCCTTTCTTGGGTTCTGTTAATTTGCTACAGCAGCTCAAAGAACTGAGAAACATTTTGCTTAATAGATTACTGGTTTATTATAAACTATGGCTCAGGAACAGTCAGATGGAAAAGAGGCATAGGGCAAGGTATGTAAGTAGGGGCTCTGAGCCTCCATGCCCCTCTGAGAACCCTGTTCTCCAGAAATCTGCACCTATTCACCAACCTGGAAGTTCTCCCAACACTGTCCTTTTGGGCCTTAATGGAATAAGCACAATTGATTAAATCATTGGCCATTGGTGATAGAATTCCAACCTCAAGTCCCTCTCCCCTCCTCAGAAGTCGAGGGTTGGGGGTGGGAATGAAAGTTCTAACCCTCTAAAAAATACCCGGTTGGCTCCATTGGCAACTAGCTCCTATCCTTAGAGTCTAAAAGTCATCTCATTTACAAAACAAAAGCTCCCTTTATAGCTCTCTTCTGTTCAGAAATCCCAAGAAATTTAAGAGCTCTGTGTCAGAAATAGGACAAACAGAGACCAGATACACTTTTCTTATTGTAAATCACAAGGATCACATACAGGAACTAGATTATCGGAAAAAGAGAAGGAGGAGGGATTTCAGTAAGAAGGACACCAAGGCTGGAACCAAACACAGATTGTAGACCTCAAGGAAGTTATCTGACTGAAAAAAGGTCAGGACGGTTGTAATAACACTGTATTATTAACAACGTTATACTGCATTTTCCAGAATGATCTTTATGATTCCAATCACAAGTACTCTTTTGCAATTGTGTCGTGAAATATTAAATTACCTACTCTCTTTCCTATTGTTCCTACCCTGTCAACACCCTAATTCCCTTAAAATGCCCACTTTGTGAATTTGTTTCAGTCACTAATATCGTGATTAAATTGTTCTAGTTTCAGTGACTGAGGTGTCCTTTTTCTGTGCAAAGTCAAGGAACATTTTGATGGCATTTTCACTCTTTGTAGGAGGGACTCTTAGTTTGGGATTGGATTTAAGGGCTCATAGTACCTGTATTTTTCTACTCCTTTACCTCAGACTGGGCTGAAGTTTTCTCATCTCTGCTCTCATATTAACCTGGGCATTCTTATACTGCTTCACTGATGTTTAAATATCTACATACGTGTTATTCTTCTCACCAAACTCTGAATTTCTTCAGGAGAGATTTCTGTTTTTCATCTGTAGGTCTAACATAGCAAACAGTATATGGTATATGTACACCTGGTTGAGTGAAGAAGTTACCTGTTGGTAAACTTTACATCCCATGTTTTGCAGTAGAAATGATGTTGGGACCTGAAGGAACTTTTGAACTCAAGTATATTGTAACACAGTCCCGCCTCAATTTTTTCTTTAGACTCTAGCTACATTTATTAGCGACTGAAAAAATTTGAAGCTCTATTAGCAAAGAGAAAATATTCAGACCTAAAAGACCTCAAATAGAAGATCAATAGGCTGTGAAGGCAATTATCTAATTCATCTGGGTCACCCTCACCTTTATTGCTAGAAGAACTGGCTTTATTTCAATTCAGTCATAAAACCAGTGGGTTATTAGCAAGAAAACAGGCAAGCAGTTTTTCTACTATAGCTACAGTTAAGAACAATTACGGTATTAAGTTCATGGATACTGAAGAGATTAATAGACTTTTCAAGGAGTTTTATGGACAATTATATATGAATGATAACTGTACTATATGTTAAGGGGAAAGATCATATTTCTGCATTTCCTTAAATGTGGACAAATTTTGGAAGGAAAAGAAATCTTCTTGAATAAAGCTATTCTTCCTACTTAAAACTGCCAAAGTCCTAGAAAAGTCTAGGTAAGGTCAGGATGCAGCCAGTTCCATTAAAATGCTTTGCATTAAAGGTTTCATTAATCTTTTATAGATTGTATGGTAATAGGACTATTTTATCTCAAATGATCCTGACCTGGATTTTGCTTGACACGTGTTTTATTAAGTGCTCTTATCTGTCATCTTAATAATCCAGTGCTGGTATTTATTAAAAAGTTTTGTTAAATCACATTTTTCTATGCAGTTTTTTCTTTTGAAGAAGTTGAAAGAATTTTATTGTTATCTTATTAATATAGACTGTCTTTCTCTGTTTGAGATGTCTAGACAATGATTCTCTTTCCAGTATCCTATTATGTCCTTCTATTGTGCATCTCTTCTGGTTGTTATGTTTCTCCTGAGACAGTGTCTAGTAAAGGCAAAATGACTTTTTCGGTTAAGTTTAGGGAACTATTCAACATCGCTTCCCCATTTAAGGGAAGATTGAAGGAAGTATACAATCCACAGAGAGTTGCCTAGAAAAGAAACAAACTTTAAACTATTTTAAAGAATAATAAGCATTTTCATGCATTCCAAAGATAGGCTTTAAGTTATTCTAATACAAATTGAGCTTTTATTTTGAATGGCCCATTTTGTAAGAGGTAAATATAGTAAAGGTATGAGTATCACGGGTGGGCTGATTTGGGGATTTTTGGGAGATTGTTCAACTCTTTAGAATGTAGAATTCTTAGACTTTTAGGGAGTGATTAAGTCGCTAGGAACTGATTCATTTTTTTTAAGTATAAGAGATGGATCTTATAAAGCATTATGACAATTTATTAATTTATAATATGTAGTATAACATTGTGCAGAAGATGAAGGAATATATAAAAAAGCATACTATCTAGAATAATGCATGAAATTATACACACACACACACACACACACACACACACACACATTCCCTTAGCTGAATCCTTGGCATTTAAAAAATAGATAAGAAATGTTAGCTGCATCTGAAATAGCAAGATATCTGGGGAAGAGACTTTAATAACCAGAGGTTGTATTTGAAGTTAGTAGCTATTCTGAGGAATCCATGAAACGCTTTGATTTATTACATGGCTTAAGTCTCCAGAATATGAAGGATAGTTAAAAACCCTGCTGATACAGTTACTTTCAGATTCCAAAATATTTTCATGTATGTTAATACTGTTCTGATAAAAATTTTGTTAATTGACTACTCAATCCCTTTTGAACTGTATTATGGAAGCACTGGTGAAATTATTTTTCCCCATTCTCAATCTTGCAACATAGTGAAAACATTTCTCCAGTTTTCCTCCTTTTTTTAAATTTTTAAATCTTCTGGACGTGGTAAGTTTTATTCTCATCAGTAAGTTATTGTCAATTTCAAATAATGTATTACTTTGGGGAACTTTTCTACTGATGGCAAAGCATATCTGGGGAGCATGTATTCTTAGATGCTTTGGTCATGTAGGAGAGTCAATCAGTTGACCCCATTCCTTCTCCTGGTTTTCTTTTTAGATTTGGGACACAAGTTTGCTTTTGGTTCAGAACTCTTTTTGTTTTTTTTTCAGCAAACATTGTTCACTGCTTACCTGGCCCCTGACAACCTTAAAGCATCTGAATTGAAACACTCCCTGTGCGCATGGCCATGTCCAATCCCTGAGCCAGAGAGGGGCAACAATGCCTGGCTTTACATTAGGAGCCCCATCTTCATCAGTCAGAGGAATTGGCTTGTTCCTTGTTCTCAGAAAATAGGCAGGATCTCCCTATTTAGTCTTCTCTCACCGTATGACAGACTACTTGCTCTGGCTTCTCATTCTATTTGGAACTGGGGCTTCATCCTAGTTCTCCAGTTCTTGATATCAGCTTTATTTCAAGGGACTGAACCTGAAATTTGCCTAACCTATACCTTGTATACCTACATGATGCTGAGAACTGCTGCCCTGGTTTCACGTCAGATCCGTCAGTCAAAGATGCCGTTCCACATCAGGCTAAGGGTTACCAAGCAACCTTTAAACATATCAATATAAACGGCTGCTTCTTTCTAAAGAGGGTCCATCTAGTTTAATGTCCTAAATCCTGCCTGATATGGCATTAAGGGGAAATTTATTTTTTTATACTGCTAGTACTTTGGAGAAGCTCTGTCATATAGCAGGCAATGCTAAGACATCTCTGCTCTTCATCCTTCTGGTCAACCCTGTGCTTGTGCATGCGTGCTAAGTCACTTCAGTCATGTCCAACTCTTTGCAACCCAATGGACCACAGTCCATCAGGCTCCTCTGTCCATGGGATTCTCCAGGCAAACACTGCAGTGGGTTGCCATGCCCTCCTCCAGGGAATTTTCCCAATGCAGGGATCGAACCCATGTTTCCTACGTCTCCTGCATTGCTAGGCAGGTTCTTTAACACTAGCGCCACCTGGGAGGCTAAATGACTCTGGCAGAATACTGCAGGTATATCTAGGTCTCAGTTTTTAAGATGTGATTAATTGCTCATTAATTCTAAAACTTCCAAATTAAACTGGTGTGTAGAATGAGCTAATGGTACAAAGAAAAAGAACCATAAAATTTAGTGTGCCTAATCATTACCAGGGGTGCTTTTTCTAAACCAAATTCCATGATCCAGCCCAGAGATTCTGAGTCAGCAGCTTGAAGCATGACCTGAGAATTTGCCTATTTCACAAATACTTTTGAAGATCTGATGCCAGAGGTTTCAGAACCCCATTTACAAAACTGTGCCAAAGAGTGTGTGGATGGCAGAGGAAGACAGAGCAAGACAATCTGTGTTCCGGGACAGGCTGTTTGTAAAGGAGAGTGGTTTTTGAGGTTGATTTTTCTCGTCAGTTCCCATGTTTTATGGTCTGAGTCTGAGGGAAAGTGGGAATGAGAGATGGGACAGAGACACTGGTTTTCACACTTGACATTTGGAGAAAATTTTGCCCTGCAGGTTAACATTCAGAATAACTATGACAGAGTGTGGCACAAAGTCATTTGATAGGTGAGGAGGAAGCCGTTCTCCCCATATCGGCATCAGCAGGCCAGCTTCCCAGCCTCAAGGCACTGATACCATGTGACTTCTGCATCAGCAGCAGGAGAGAGTACTAAGTGGCCCCACTGAGGCACACAGTGCTGTGGTTGTTGGGATTGTCAGAGAAGAAAGGGAAGAATAAGTCCAATGCCATGTTGAGGACAGAAACGCTTTCAGAAGCATTGTGAAGACTTCCTTGACAGGGAAGTGTTTTTTGTTTTTTGTTTTTTTAAATTTGGTGTCATGCAACTAAATGAATTAGAGTTGGAAGGATGTTTTGCACACCTTAGGATATACAGTATTATGTTTCCTAATATATGCCACTTGTATAAAGGCATATTTTTCAACAAATTCAAACTAAGGCAGTGTACATTAGAAACTGTAAGAATGTGAGCATTTAAACAACACAGTTGTGTTTAAAACACATTTGTGGGAACCTTTTCTATATACTAAGTGATTTTCTTGTCTAATTTAGGTGACTTCTGCAGATATGTTGTAATAGGTCTGGTGTAAGTGTTAGAAAATTCAGATTTCTTTATATCTTTACCTAATTCATTCAGATATTTATATGGTTATAGTATTGAAAGGGCCTGTATAGTATTGAAGATATCTATAAAACCATAATTCAAAAAAATACATGCACCCAAGTGTTCACTGCAGCACTGGTCACAATGGGCAAGACATGGCTGGATGAATGGATAAAGAAGGTGTGGTACATGTATACAATGGAATATTACTCAGCCATTAAAAAGGAATTGAATGGACCTGACAGAAGCAGAAGATATTAAGAAGAGGTGGCAAGAATACACAGAAGAACTATACAGAAAACATCTTCATGACCCAGATAACTCACCTTGACCCAGACATCCTGGAATGTGAAGTCAAGTGGGCCTTAGGAAACATCACTATGAACAAAGCTAGAGGAGGTAATAGAATTCTAGTTGAGCTGTTTCAAATCCTAAAAGATGATGCTGTGAAAGTGCTGCACTCAACATGAAAATTTAGAAAACTCAACAGGGGCCTGGAAAAGGACTGAAAAAGGTCCATTTTCATTCCAGTTCCAAAGAAAGGCAATGCCAAAGAATGCTCAAACTACTGCACAATTGCACTCATCTCACACACTAGCAAAGTAATGCTCAAAATTCTCCAAGCCAGGCTTCAATAATATGTGAACCATGAACTTCCAGATGTTCAAGCTGGATTTAGAAAAGGCAGAGGAACCAGAGGTCAAATTGCTAACATCCATTGGATCATCAAAAAAGCAAGAGAAAACCAGAAAAACATCTACTTCTGCTTTATTGATTATGCCAAAAGCTTTGACTATATTCCATTTAGTTCAGTCTCTCAGTCGTGTTCGACTCTTTGCGACACCATGAACCACAGCACACCAGGGCTCCCTGTCTGTCACCAAATCCTGGAGTCCACCAAATCCATGTCCGTTGAGTCGGTTGATGCCATCCAACCATCTCATCCTCTGTCATTCCCTTCTCCTCCTGCCCTCAATCTTTCCCAGCATCAGGGTCTTTTCCAATGAGTCAGCTCTCTGCATCAGGTGGCCAAAGTACTGGAGTTTCAATTTCCACATCAGTCCTTCCAATGAACATCTAGGACTGATCTCCCTTTAGGATGGACTGGTTGGATCTCTTTGCAGTCCACAGGACTCACAAGCGTCTTCTCCAACACCACAGTTCAAAAGCATCAATTCTTTGGCGCTCAGCTCTCTTTATAGTCCAACTCTTACATCCATACATGACCACTGGAAAAACCATAGCCTTGACTATACAAACCTTTGTAGACAAAGTAATGTCTCTGCTTTTTAATATGCGGTCTAGGTTGGTCATAATTAGATCACAACAAACTGTGGAAAATTGTTCAAGGAATGGGAATACCAGACCACCTTCCCTGCGTCCTGAGAAATCTGTGTGCAGGTCAAGAAGCAAGAGTTAGAACCAGACATGGAATAACAGACTGTTTCCAAACTGGGAAAGGAGTACTTAAAGGCTGTATATTGTCCCCCTGCTTTTTAAACTTCTATGCAAAGTACATCATGTGAAATACCAGGCTGGATGAAGCACAAGCTGGAATCAAGATTGCCAGGAAGAAGATAAATAATTTCAGATATGCAGATGACACCACAATTATGGCAGAAGGCAAAGATGAACTAAAGAGCCTCTTGATGAAAGTGAAAGGGGAGAGTGAAAAGCTGGCTTAAAACTCAACATTCGGAAAACTAAGATCATGGCATCTGGTCCCATCACTTCATGGAAAATAGGGAAACAATGGAAAGAATGAGAGACTTTATTTTCGGGGGGCTCCAAAATCACTGCAGATGGTGACTGCAGCCATGAAATTAAAAGATGCTTGCTCCTTGGAAGAAAAGTTATGACCAACCTAGACAGTGTATTAAAAAGCAGAGACATGACTTTGCTGACAAAGGTCCATCTAGTCAAAGCTTTGGTTTTTCCAGTATTCATGTATGGATGCAAGAGTTGTACTATGAAGAAAGCTGAGCACTGAAGAATTGATGCTTTTGAATTGTGGTGGTTAGAGAAAGCTCTTGAGAGTCCCTTGGACTGCAAGGAGATCCAACCAGTCCATCCTAAAGGAAATCAGTCCTGAATATTCATTGGAAGGACTGATGCTGAAGCTGAAGCTCCAATACTTTGGCCATCTGATGTGAAAAACTGACTCATTGGAAAAGACTCTGATTGATGCTAGGCAAGATTGAATGCAGGAGAAGAAGGGGATGACTGAGGATGAGATGGTTGGATGGCATCACTGACTCGATGGACCTGAGTCTGACTAAGTCCTGGATTTGGTGATGGACAGGGAAGCCTGGCATGCTGTAGTCATTGGGGGTCACAAAGAGTCAGACACGACTAAGTGACTGAACTGAACGATAAAAAAGGACAAAATAATGCCATTTGCAGCAACATGGATAGACCTAGAGATTGTCATACTGTATGAAGTAAACTAATCAGAGAAAGACAAATATGATATGATATTGCTCATACGTTGAATCTTAAAAAAAAATGATACCAGTGAACTTATTCACAAAAGAGAAGTAGAGTCACAGATGTAGAAAACAAATTTAACATTACCAAGGAAGATAAAAGTGGAGGGATACATTGGGAGATTAGGACTGACATATACACACTACTGTAAATATAACAGATAACTAATGAGAACACTCTGTGTAGCACAGTGAACTCTATTCAATACTCTATGATGACTTTTAAGGGAAAAGAATCTAAAAAACGAGTGTATATATGTATAGTAAGTAAGGAAGTGAAGTCGCTCAGTCGTGTCTGACTCTTTGCGACCCCATGGACTGTACCCTACGAGGCTCCTCTGTCCATGGGCTTTTCCAGGCAATAGTACTGGAGTGGATTGCCATTTCCTTCTCTGGCAGATCTTCCTGACCCAAGGATTGAAGTCAGGTCTCCTGCATTGTATATGTATAACTAATTCACTTTACTGTACAGCAGAAACCTAATACAACATTGTAAGTCAACTCTCCTCCAGTAAAACTTGAAAAATACTGGCATATTTGATTACAATTTTATTTTGTTGTAAATAACTGGATGAGCTTTGTGTGTAGACACGGCTTTACTGGACTCCTTTTTTGCACTCTGGTACTACATGTCTTGGTTAGAATGTGATGAAAATGCTGTTTTTATACTACTTCCCTATAGTATAGTGGTGTTTCTCCAAATTAACTCTGTGGACATCATGATTTCTTTGGAGGCTTGTAAAGCATGTGAGTTCCTAGGCCCTACCCCAAACTCTGAGTGAGAATCTCTGGTAGTAAGAATTTGTATTTTTAATATGCTCTTCATTGACTCATGTATATTAAAGTTGAGAACAAATATCTCACAGACTTTGACAATAAAATGAAATAATAAAAATTCCTAGTGCTAATGTATTTATATGTTGCTCAAAATACTTCCACATGTGTTAATGCACAGTATATTGGTGAGGTAGGTAATGATTTTCTCCATTTTACTGTTGATGAAATTTTGTTTCATTTTGATGGGTGGGTCTGGTCCAAGATGGTAAGCAAAATGTGTCTCAATTTTTTCTGGATTTTAGGGTAAAATAATTTCTTTATTCATTGCCTTGTTATTTATATTATTTATCCATTCATCCATCCATACACCTATCCATTTGTTCAACAAATATTCACTGAAGATGTATTATGTGCCAGGTAATGTGTCAAGTGCTACAGACATAAAAATAAGCAAGGCTCAGATTTCATCTGGCAGGAGTTTATAGTATAGAAAGTGATGGGGGTAAAATAAGAAAAAGTAAAAAATCCCATAGAAATAGGTATAGACTATTTTCCTTGTTAGGAGTGGGTTTTCTGGGCATCATTATATAGTGAAATGGAGTATATTCTTCCCCACTTACACTCCCCATCCCTCCTCACCCCTCTGTGTGCACACACTGGGGACTTCCCTTTTCATACCATCATCATAGCTTTAGGTATTTAATCACATTCTCTGTCACTGAGGTTTACAAGTATTTACTGGACTTTGGTTTTTCAGATGTGACTAAGGCATAGATAAAGCTTATTGTTGCTGGACAATCAGCACACAATTTACTATTGGTTGCTCTTCCTGAGTGATAGTGACAAGGGCGATAATTATTGCTTCTAAGCACACAGGATGTATAGAAGCTACTTAAACGCCTACTAGGTTTTCTACAGGTCTTGAATCAACTACCATGTGCTAGAAGCAGCTAGCATGTTCATCAGACATTCACCAGGTAGAGGGTCTGCAGTCTCTCCAAGTCAACCCTTCTGTCCACTTCACGTGCTCTCTGTACCTCTCCTGAATCTAATGGAATTACTAGCTCCTCTAGAGGCAGGAGTCCAGGTCCTTTTTTATTTCTCCCAATTTTTATGCTAAGTCAATCCAGGGAGTTGCTGATGTTTGCAGATGGGCAAGAATATCATTTTTCTTGCGCATTCCTTTTTGTGTGTATATACATTCTTAAAGTAGCAAGTAAATTAGTTGATTTTAAATTTATAGTTTAACATTATTAGCTAACTCAGGAAAGTAATATTTGTGCTATTTATTTTTAAGCTTAAAATACATATAGTACAAATTTCCCCCTGATTGGTTTTTTGTTTGTTTTTTGGTTAAGAAAAGATACATCTTTTCTGGATATGGTAGAAATATTAGAACAGATATTGAGGTTGGAAGTAATTTGAAAGAAATGAAGACCCACATGGATTTGTACTTATTTTGTATGGAAGTGTGATCTTTCACACTGAGTTGAGGTTTGTAACTAAATTTAGTGGTGAAGTGCTAAATCACTGAGTGTTATTTGCACAGTTGTACTGGCTAATGAACAAATAAAGTCTCTGGAACTGAAGTGGCATTTACATATAAAGCATAAATAAGTTGAAAACCAGAAGCAATTCTTAAGAGAAGAACTTTGAATTAAAGAAAACCAACAGAATCAGATGTGATGTATGTCACATAAGTGATTTATGGGTTTTTTATAAAGTAGCCCTTTGTGTTTAGAAGACTAAGATACTACAGTCAGTCACTGAGACATTAGTAAAGGAGGTTTACTTACACGTATTGGTGAATCTGCAGCAAAGGAAGTAGGTCAAGTGCTCATGACACATTAGCTTGATATACTCAGGAACTGGCTAATGGAACAGAAAGCCAAGTCAGAGAACAAATAAAGTGGGCACATATGCTTATTGAAACTTGATTATTACACAGATATTACTAACATGGTAATTATTTTATTATATATGTGATGTAAATATTATAGTGATAAGAAAGAATTCTTTTTTTCTAGTATATTGTTGATAAACACTACTTTCTCTGAAATGTAGAAAATGAAGCCAGATTGCAAATATACAACTACATTTAGAAATTTAAGTGTGGTGGAGGAATATCCTGGTGGTCCAGCTGGAATGACAAGAAAATATCCTGAAGTAGTCACTCACATTAAGGAGCTTCACAGGAACGGAAGTCAACATTCCAGAAATGTCTTGCTGTGAAAAAGAAGCTATAACTGCACTAAACAGTATGTTAGTGACATAATAAAGATTGTGGATTTATAAAGGTTATTGCATGAAATTTGATATTCTCTATTGCTACATCAGATGAAAGTTGGAGATGGCTTGCTGAGGTATGATAGTTTTCAGGGGAAAAATATTTCAAGAATGTATAACTACAACAAACGTCTAGTGATTTTATAAAGTGAGAGAATAGTTTGGTCTCAGTTTTTTAAGAATGTGAATTGGACGTCTGAACTTATCTTACACATTTGATATTTTTAATGTGAACAAGCAAATAAGGCAACATTTTTTGTGTGTCAGATAGGACAGAAACATGAAAGTGGAAATTTAGAGGCTTTGAAGAACACAGTTTCTATAGATTGTTATGACATATGCCATGATAAATAGCAACTTTCAGTGGTATAGATAGTGATCTTGATATTACCCATTTATGAAAAAATTATAACTGAACCATACAAACTTTATTGAACAGTTTGAATTTCATTTTTCATCGGAAGAGCCACATATAAACATAAATCTGGAATCCAGTTCTTTCATTGAACGATAACTCAAATTGAACCACGTCTTTATATGCTAGATCATTGGAACTACCTGTAGATGAAAGGTAAATACATCACTTACATCAATTTGAATAAAAGCTTAAAATAAATATCCTAGATTTTCAGAATTCAAATTTGGTTTTAAAATATCTTCTTTACATTTTCATCAACATGCCTTTATAAGGCTGGTTTCTCTACTATGAGAGTTATTAAGACAAATCATAGAAACCATTAGAGAGAAATTACTCTCTACAATAGTGCTGATGCTAGTCCAACTTAGGTTAGAGAAGTAAACATTCAAGAATCAAGTCCGTTTGTCAAATTTGAAACTAAAGATTGATGTGTAAAATGTTCATTCAAATTCTTCATATAGACATTTAATAAGGGAAATCACTTTTTTTTTGAATACAGCTTTTGAATAGTTATGTCTGTGAGGTACAAAATTTTCTGAATTTATAGTGATTTTCTACATTGTTTACCTATATTTACCTTCAGTCAGTATGTCAATTTTCTTTTCCCTCTATTATTTTTGTTCTGATTATATTTATTGAATATAACATTTTTCTGCTAACATTAATAATAAAAATATATTTATATTTTATATATCCTTAAATGCTATTTTCTAATTATTTATAGTTTATTTATAAAACTAAGATCATGACATCTGGTCCCATCATCACGGAAAATAGATGGGGAAACAGTGGCTTACTTTATTTTTTGGGGTTCCAAAATCACTGAAGATGGTGATTGCAGTCATGAAATTAAATGCTTATTTCTTGGAAGGAAAGTTATGACCAACCTAGACAACATATTAAAAAGCAGAGACATTACTCTGTCAACAAAGGTCCGTCTAGTCAAGGCTATGGTTTTTCCAGTAGCCATGTATGGATGTGAGTGTTGGACTCTAAAGAAAGCTCAGCAGTGAAGAACTGATGCCTTTGAACTGTGGTGTTGGAGAGTCCCGTGGACTGCAAGGAGATCCAACCAGTCCATCCCAAAGGAGATCAGTCCTGGGTGTTCATTGGAAGGACTGATGTTGAAGCTGAAACTACAATACTTTGGCCACCTTGTACGAAGAACTGACTCATTTGAAAAAACCCTGATGCTGGGAAAGATTGAGGCCAGGAGGAGAAGGGGACGACAGAGGATAAGATGGTTGGATGGCATCACTGACTCAATGGACATGAGTTTGGGTAAACTCCAGGAGTTGGTGATGGACAGGGAGGCCTGGTGTGCTGTGGTTCATGGGGTCACAAAGAGTCGGACATGACTGAGTAACTGAACTGATTTATAAAACTGTTGATATGTGACAGCTTGTATTACATTGAAAATAAAGTAGATCCTTCACGTTAGTTATAGAAGCACTGATCTAGAATATAAAGGGAGTAAAGAAAAGTAGTAATAAATAAAAGATAATAGGAAAATTGGCAAAAATTACAAACAGGCAATTTGCAGGAGAAGAGATAATTCTAACATACATTTGAAAAGATACTTCAATTCATTAAAATCAGAAAAATTAACATAGTGACAGAATGTGCTTTTTATCTATTATGTAGGCTAAAGTCAGAAATCTGGAGTATACCATTTCCTGACAAGGATATGAGGATACAGGAATCTTTATAGACTGCTGGTGGGAGTATGGAATGGTCTAGTTATTCTGGAAAGCAATTTGGGACCACTTAGTAAAACAGAGTATTTACATATGTATAGACCCAGTAATTCTGTTCCTGGCTAAAAACCCAAAGGAATTACCACACTGTTTCATAAGGGAATGTATCAGATGACTCCTTGATGCTGTCTCAGAACCTTTTATCCTCATGGGCTCTAGGACCCCTTGTCACTCTACTACCCAACAAAGTCCCTGGCAACCTACCCTATTCAGAATTTGTAACCACTATAGCAGCAGTTTGGAGAAGGCAATGGCACCCCACTCTAGTACTCTTGCCTGGAAAATCCCATCGACGGAGGAGCCTGGTAGGCTGCAGTCCATGGGGTCGCACAGAGTTGGACACGACCGAGCGACCTCACTTTCACTTTTCACTTTCATGCATTGGAGAAGGAAATGGCAACCTGCTCCAGTTTTCTTGCCTGGAGAATCCCAGGGATGGGGAAGCCTGGTGGGCTGCCATCTATGGGGTTGCACAGAGTCGGACACGACTGAAGCGACTTAGCAGCAGCAGCAGCATAGCAGCAATTAATTCTACAGATTGCTCACTTCAGCCATGGGAATCCCCCTGGGTTTCTGAGTCCTCCCACCACTGTAGGACACAGAGGGAGGTCTCTTCCTAATTAACTAACTGAGTGGATGGGTTAATTTTTGTCTCCAGTGCTCACTCTCTTTCCCCTTTTTCCTATAGGCAACTTTTCCTGTGTCTTTAATATGCATTTATTTTTTGTGTCTATGTTCCTGCATACTGTATATTGTTTTATATATCTTAAGTAACAAATTATAAATCCAGGAACTTTCAAGGCATGGTCCTGAGTCTCAGGAAACTTCTTGATCTGGAATAGAAAGTCTCAATATTTCATTGTTTGACAAGTTACTTTCTTCGTGTGTGTGTGCATGCTAAGTGGCTTCAGTCATGTCCTACTCTTTGTGACCTCATGGACTGTAGTCCGCCAGGCTCCTCTATCCATGGGTTTCTCCAGGAAAGAAACTAGAGTTGGTTGCCAAGTCCTCCTCCAAGGGATCTTCCCAACCCAGGGACTGAACCCGTGTCTCTATGTCTCCTGCATTGGCTGGTAGGTTCTTACCATTAGTGCCACCTGAGAAGCCCCTGTTTCCTCCATACAGCTTCCCAAATTGTCTTCTAATCTCTGATTTTCACTAAGCAACTTCATCCTTTGTAATTTAATTTCTGGCTTTTCCCACTAATTTGTCAATGGACCTCTTTTTCTTAATCTCTCCTTTAATGTTTATTCTGATTTCTGAAACTAGGTACCGATTCTGACAAAATACTGCGATTCTCAAGTATTTTTGTGATATTTAGCATGTATCAAATAACAACTATCCTATAACAAAACAATAGTATATTCAATGCATATATAACTGGAGAGAAGGCTATGTATGACATTATGTAATCATTATAGATATGGAAAATACATGGAACAACAATGTGATTGGAAAAGTTAAACATCCTTACTAATCTTTCTAAGTCAAATAGAAATTATCTTCTTAGCTGTTCCTACAAAGGCATTTGTACTCTGTACTACTTATCTTCTGGTCTTTTAACTTTTCTCTTTTATTTCCTTTTACTTTGGTGAAATATGGCTCAGAAAGCACAAAAGAGAATTGGTGGTCTTTTGAGTTTCTCTTCTAAGATTCTGAGACTCTGTGACTGCTATGGCTCAGTGAATGACCATTGGAATAAAAGTTGGGCTAGCAGGGGGAAAAAAAAAAGTAACAGCTAAAGAAAGCTCTTTCATGCTGAACTGACTGTTCTCCAAGTCACCAAAGTCACCAGAAGCTGTAGTAAATCAGTTGAGGGAAAAAGACAAAATACAAGAAAGTTGTACTGTGCAACTTTCAATTAAAAGTGTTGTTCAGGATTTTTTTTCTTAGTATTTAGCTAACAAAATTAGTACAGGAACATACTTCTGGACAGATTACTAAATGTTTTGCCTGTGTCTCCTGTTTTACTCTTCCTTGCTTTTCCTTGTTTCAGTGCAAATTTTCATGAAATGAGTCCTTGAAATGGGATTGCTAGTATGTTTGACTGGACTCTATCTCATGAAAAAGATTTCAAAACTCTGTACTAGCATGTTGCATTACATAAAAGTCACTTGCATTCAGATTAAGTAATATTTATTGATTGATATACTCTTAAAATGGAATTAAATCCTTTTGTTTCATACCTGTTTCTCTGCTAGTTTTTCCTTTTCTCTTTTGTTTTCAAAAACTGAGCACTTCTTCCCTAAGTAGACTCTGATAACCTGTCAATGTGAAGAAACAGTCCATAGCCTGGTGATGGAAGGTTTAGTCTTATCCCAGTCTACTGGGAAATACCCTCTGACCTGTCACTCTTCTCTGTAAAACTAAGACTAATTTAAAGATAAATTGTATGGAGCTACTGTGAAGCAGAAGCAAAGATAAAGTTAATGGGAATGTGATTCGATTTATAAAAATCTGATTTACGCACAACTTTTCAGCAGCACATTCATAAGATCAAATGAAGAACATCTGTACGAAAGGAAACAACAAATTCCTTGAGCCTTCATTATGAAAAGAAATCAAATTGTGAGGAAAGACAAGATATATAGGCAATTACTCAATATCAACATGGCTGACAAGTTCAACTATAGCTGGTTAGAAAAAAATAATTAAATTCCTTGAACCATAAGCTTGTTACTCTTTTATCTCTACTGTCTGGGGGGAAAAGAACAGCGACTGTTTATTGTGAAACAAGGGCAGGCTTTTGTTACTAGGACCTTCACATCTTTTGGAAGAGCTGTGATGGTGGGAATTGCACTTGACTATTGGATAATACTAGCTTCTTAGCAGAGACATATATTTTCACTAGGTATCCTGTTCTCTCTCACAGTCTTGACTTATTCCAGTAACTTCCAACCATGTGATTTTCTAGTCAACAGGTTGAGGTGGAAGTGACCTTGTCACTTCTGTGTCAAGGCATTTTTTTACAGGCATAGGTTTTCTACTTTTCTGCCACTGTGAACACCAAAGTGGAACCTTCAAATATTAACCTGCTGAGATCCCTGAATAAGTATATGGAACAGAAGCCTTCACTGACCTACGCTGAACTATAGATGAATCAGAAATAAACATTTTGTTGTATTATGCCATGTAAGTTTGGGGGTCAATTTGTTATGCATCATGAATTAGTGTATACTGATGAACCAACTGCATAGGTGTTGCTAATTCAGACTTCATACTAATTTTATTGCTCTGTAATCATCTTTTGGAGTATTTAATTTTTTTAAAGCAAATATTTTAGAGAAGAAAAGAGTGTAGAAAACAAACTGCCATAATTTCTAACTTTTAATTCAGTTTTATTTTAAAGCTTTTATTTTTATCTTCAGTTCAGTTCAGTCTCTCAGTTGTGTCTGAGTCTTTGTGGCCCCATGAATTGCAGCACAACAGGCCTCCCCGTCCATCACCAACTTTCGGAGTTCACTCAAACTCACGCCCATCGAGTTGGTGATGCCATCCAGCCATCTCATCCTCTGTCGTCCCCTTCTCCTCCTGCCCCCAATCCCTCCCAGCATCAGAGTCTTTTCCAATGAGTCAACTCTTCGCATGAGGTGGCCAAAGTACTGGAGTTTCAGCTTTAGCATCATTCCTTCCAAAGAACACCCAGGAATGATCTCTTTTAGAATGGACTAGTTGGATCTCCTTGTAGTCCAAGGGACTCTCAAGAGTCTTCTCCAACACCACAGTTCAAAAGCATCAATTCTTCAGCACTCAGCTTTCTTCACAGTCCAACTCTCACATCCATAGATGACTACTGGAAAAACCATAGCCTTGACTAGATGGACCTTTGTTGACAAAGTAATGTCTCTGCTTTTTAATATGCTATCTAGGTTGGTCAGAGCTGTTTAATGGGATCATGTTCAGTACCACTGCTGCTGCTGCTAAGTCGCTTCAGTTTGGTCCGACTCTGTGCGATCCCATAGATGGCAGCCCACCAGGCTCCCCCATCCCTGGGATTCTCCAGGCAAGAACACTGGAGTGGGTTACCATTTCCTTCTCCAATGCATGAAAGTGAAAAGTGAAAGTGAAGTCACTCAGTCATGTCCGAGTCTTTGCGACCCCATGGACTTCAGCCTACCAGGCTCCTCCATCCATAGGATTTTCCAGGCAAGAGTACTGGAGTGGGGTGCCATTGCCTTCTCAGTACCGCTAGATACAGGTAAAAATGTGAACACTGGGTTCACAGGGTTCCAGTAATTTCATCAGTTTAGCATTTTATTTCTTTCGGTAGAAACATCTTTCAATCAGTCCATATGCTCCAGGTTTGATATTAAATTTGTGGAAGAAATTGGAACAATTTTTTAGAAAGCTCTGACAGTTTATAGATAGATACTGGGTTGTTAACTTCAAGCCACCTGAGAGAATATATAGTCTTGCTAAATTTATATTTCAGGTGTTCTCGTAAACATACCTATTGTTTAGATATGCATTTTTATCCTAATATTGACAGATATTAAAATTTAGGAAGTGATTTTTAACACAAAATTCAATGTAAAAGGCAAAACTTTGATGCAATAATTTCAAATGTGGATACAACATACTTGAATTTGGTAATGCTAGGTTGTGAATTGTACATTTATTAGCATATGCTTATTTACATCTTTAAAATATTAATTGTTTGAATCCATCATTATAAAATTGTCATGAAGCCCAGAGTCAAGACTTCATGTGCAGCAGTTCTTTAAATTCTACAACAATACTATGAAAAACATCATCATTATCCTTAGGCCTAAATGAAGAACTTGAAGCAACAGTAGGTAATAAATTGTTTAAGGCCACGTGACTAGGAAGTGGCAAACTTTGGATGCAGGATATTCAGTTCCAGAGTCCTCTCTATTAATCCCTGTGTGTGTATATTAGTCGCTCAGTCATGTATGACTCTTTGCAGCCCCATGGACTGTAACTCACCAGGCTCCCCTGTCCATGGAATTCTCCGGGCAAGAATACTGGAGTGAGTTGCCATTCTCTTCTCCAGGGGATCTTCTTGGCCCAGGGATTGAACCCAGGTCTCCTGCATTGCAGGCAGATTCTTCACTTTACAAAATCTATTACTATTTGTCAGGTATTGCATTGCACAAGTCATGGACAATATTTTGATTATTTCACTGCACTTATGAGGTATATATCAATATCCTAATTTTCACAAGTAAAAAGACTGAAGAAAAGAAACATTAAGGTAAATCAACTACACTGCAGTAAAAATTGATTAAATTTAATTAATTTTATTAAAGAGAAATCTTAAGGAACTGGATCTAATCATATAACAGGAAATGTGGTGGTAGGAGTTGACTTCAAACTATGCTCAAAGAGGAATGAGCTTGATTTTCAAATGATAGTGCAGATAAAAACTCTGTGTTTAGACACATAGCATGATGCAGTGCAGGGTCCTGTGCAAATGAAAAATGTGGCAATGACTTGGTGGCCCTCTGAATACAACAATGTAGTACCCATTATTATTTTTAGTAGCGCTGTCCAATTTCAAAACAACAACAAAAAAACTATACTCCCAGTTAAATTTAAATTTTAGACGAATGTATTTTTTAAGTATGATAGTCCCATACAATATTTTGGACTTACTTATATTGAAAAACAATTTGTTGTTTATCTGAAATTCAAATTTAATGGGGCCTCTTCCATTTTATCTGGGAATCCTATTTTCTAGAAGTTTCCTCACGTGTACTTTCATTTTGTGATTTTTACCACATTCAAGGCACAGGTCCCTTTGTTATATCTTTGGAATAAAAGTGGTATAAAAATCTATAATTCATTATTGCTATTTATTTACCTACAACAAATGAGAGAGATGGGATGAGAAAGTTTTTAGTTTTTTCTTAAGTATATGGTATATATAAACATGGACACTCTATAAATTACTTTTTGCATTATTCTCTAGTTACAATGTATCAACTCTACATCTACTTAAAAAATATAGACATAGATGCTCATAGAACAAAACCTCACATATTTATTGCTATTTCACACACATGAAATTTAAAGATGACATGAACCTTCTTGAAGTCAATACGTTTATCAACAAATATTGTTAGACTCCACTGCAGAAGGGAATGGAAAACCACTTTAGTATTCTTGCCTTGAGAACCCCATGAACAGCATGAAATGGCAAAATGATAAGATACGGAAAGGGGGACTCCCCAGGTCACTAGGTGCCCAATATGCTACTGGAGATCAGCAGAGAAATAACTCCAGAAAGAATGAAGGGATGGAGCCAAAGCAAAAACAACACCCAGTTGTGGATGTGACTGGTGATAGAAGCAAGGTGCAATGCTGTAAAGAGCAATATTGCATAGGAACCTGGATTGTTAGGTCCATGAATCAAGGCAAATTTGAAGTGGTCAAACAGGAGATAGCAAGAGTGAACGTCAACATTCTAGGAATCAGTGAACTAAAATGGACTGGAATGGGTGAATTTAACTCAGATGACCATTATATATACTACTGCAAGCAGGAATCCCTCAGAAGAAATGGAGTAGCCATCATGGTTAACAAAAGAGTCAGAAATGCAGTATTTGGATGCAATCTCAAAAACGACAGAATGATCTCTGTTCGTTTCCAAGGCAAACCATTGAATATCATGGTAATCCAAGTCTATGCCCCAACCAGTAACGCTGAAGAAGCTGAAGTTGAATGGTTCTATGAAGACCTACAAGATCTTTTAGAGCTAACACCCAAAAAAAGATGTCCTTTTCATTCTAGGGGACTGGAATGCAAAAGTAGGAAGTCAAGAAACACCTGGAGTAATAGGTAAATTTGGCCTTGGAATGCAGAATGAAGCAGGGCAAAGACTAACAGAGTTTTGCCAAGAGAACTCACTGGTCATAGCAAACACCCTCTTCCAACAACACAAGAGAAGACTCTACACATGAACATCACCAGATGGTTGACACCGAAATCAGGTTGATTATATTATTAGCAGCCAAATATGGAAAAGCTCTATACAGTAGGCAAAAACAAGACCAGGAGCTAACTGTGGCTCAGATCATGAACTCCTTATTGCCAAATTCAGACTTAAAATGAAGGTAGGGAAAACCACTAGACCATTCAGGTATGACCTAAATCAAATCCCTTATGATTATACAGTGGAAGTGAGAAATAGATTTAAGGGACTAGATGTGATAGACAGAGTGCCTGATGAACTATGGACAGATGTTCGTGACATTGTACAGGAGACAGGGATCAAGACCATCCCTATGGAAAAGAAATGCAAAAAGGCAAAATCACTGTCTGAGGAGGCCTTACAAATAGCTGTGAAAAGAAGAGAAGTAAAAAGCAAAGGAGAAAAGGAAAGATATAAGCATCTGAATACAGAGTTCCAAAGAATAGCAAGTAGAGATAAGAAAACCTTCTTTAGTGATCAATGCAAAGAAATAGAGGAAAACAACAGAATGGGAAGGACTAGAGATCTCTTCAAGAAAATTAGAGATACCAAGGGAACATTTCATGCTAAGATGGGCTCGATAAAGGACAGAAATGGTCTGGACCTAACAGAAGCAGAAGATATTAAGAAGAGGTGGCAAGAATACACAGAAGAACTGTACAAAAAAGATCTTCACAACCCAGATAATCATGATGATGTGATCACTAATCTAGAGCCAGACATCCCGGAATGTGAAGTCAAGTGGGCCTTAGAAAGCATCACTAAGAACAAAGCTAGTGGAGGTGATGGAATTCCAGTGGAGCTATTTCAAATCCTGAAAGATGATGCTGTGAAAGTGCTGCACTCAATATGCCAGCAAATTTGGAAAACTCAGCAGTGGCCACAGGACTGGAAAAGCTCAGTTTTCATTCCAATCCCTCCCAAAGAAAGGCAATGCCAAAGAATGCTCAAACTACCGCACAATTGCACTCATCTCACACGCTCGTAAAGTAATGCTCAAAATTCTCCAAGCCAGGCTTCAGTAATACGTGAACCGTGAACTTCCAGATGTTCAAGCTGGTTTTAGAAAAGGCAGAAGAACCAGAGACCAAATTGTCAACATCCGTTGGATCATCAAAAAAGCAAGAGAGTTCCAGAAAAACACCAGTTTCTGCTTTATTGACTAAGCCAAAGCCTTTGACTGTGTGGATCACAGTAAACTATGGAAAATTCTTAAAGAGATGGGAATACCAGACCATCTGACCTGCCTCTTGTGAAACCTATATGTAGGCCAGGAAGCAACAGTTAGAACTGGACATGGAACAGACTGGTTCCAAAGAGGAATAGGAGTACGTCAAGGCTGTATATTGTCACCCTGCTTATTTAACTTATATGCAGAGTACATCATGGGTAACGCTGGACTGGAAGAAACACAAGCTGGAATCAAGATTACTGGGAGAAATATTAATAACCTCAGATATGCAGATGACACCACCCTTATGGTAGAAAATGAAGAGGAACTAAAAAGCCTCTTGATGAAAGTGAAAGAGGAGGGTGAAAAAGTTGGCTTCAAGCTCAACATTCAGAAAACAAAGATCATGGCATCTGGTCCCATCACTTCATGGGAAATAGATGGGGAAACAGTGGAAACAGTGTCAGACTTTATTTAGGGGTCCTCCAAAATCCCTGCAGATGGTGATTGCATCTATGAAATTAAAAGATGCTTGCTCCTTGGAAGAAAAGTTATGACCAACCTAGATAGCATATTAAAAAGCAGAGACATTACTTTACCAACAAAGGTCCGTCTAGTCAAGGCTATGGTTTTCCAGTATTCATGTATTGATGTGAGAGTTGGACTGTGAAGAAAGCTGATTGCTGAAGAATTGATGCTTTTGAACTGTGGTGTTGGAGAAGACTCTTGAGAGTCCCTTGGACTGCAAGGAGATCCAGCCAGTCCATTCTAAAGGAGATCAGTCATGAGTGTTCTTTGGAAGGAATGATGCTAAAGCTGAAGCTCCAGTATTTTGGCCACCTCATGCGAAGAGTTGACTCATTGGAAAAGTCTCTGATGCTGGGAGGGATTGGGGGCAGGAGGAGAAGGGGATGACAGAGGATGAGATGGCTGGATGGCCTCACCGACTTGATGCCATGAGTTTGTGTTGACTCTGGGAGTTGGTGATGGACAGGGAGGCCTGGCGTGCTGCAGTTCATGGGGTCGCAAAGAGTCGGATACAACTGAGTGAATGAACTGAACTGATTGTTATACTGTGTTTTTGATGATATGACTGCTATTTTGAGAGCATCACTGAGCAATTTCATTAAATTTTTTTTTCTGAGACCATCTTTTGATTGAATATAATTTTTCTTGGAAATCTTGACTGCCGTTATTATATATATTCTTTCCTTCATTTATAACAAAACACAACGTAGTTGGAATACAAAAACACTTTAGAACAAAAGTTTCATAAAAAATAGTAAATGATCACTATCTCGGATTTTTTTTTTCTTTTTCATATAGAAACCCATCTCTTCTCCATTTGTGGAGTTAGGGGCTGTAGGGGACTAATTGCTGTGTCATGAGACCAAAAGGTCAATTTACCTGACAAAGAAACAGTAAGATTGCTGACTTGTTGTTTTGAAAAAATGTTTCCAAGATATACTTAATTCCTCTCTGTTAATTATTAAAATCAGCTGACTGACCTTGTGACTAGAGTGACTGATTTCCAGTTTTCATCTGTTAATGGCTCATCTTCTTCTCTGAAGTTCCATGTTAATGTGTGAAAATAACTGGCAAGGTTTTTCAAATTCAGTGGAATGATTAAACTCATTGCTAGACTGAGACAAAATTTGTAAAAAGAAATACATGACACTATGTAAATATGAATTTTATAATAATGAAATTACACAAGGAGAAGAAAAAGTCTTTTCTGGTGGCCCAGCAGTGAAGAATCCACCTCCAGTGCAGGGGACACAGGTTCGATCCTTGGGTCAGGAAGATCCCCTGGAGGAGAGGGGACAGCCCTCTCCAGTATTCTTGCCAGGAGAATCCCATGGACAGAGGAGCCTGGAGGGCTACAGTCCATGGGGTCGCAAAGAGTTGGACATGAGTGAAGTGACTAAGCATGTACACACAGAAGGAAAAGAGAGAAGAACCCTGATATTTTCAATGTAGAATTAATAAAAGGGAAGAGTGAAGCAAGTGTTTTAATCCCAAGGAGTGGCATCTCACTCCTTCCATCATCTGCTCTCCAACAAGTGACCTTGGTTTGGAGAAAGCTAAGAGTGGAATTTCTTCTTATCTACACAATATGAAAAATCCATAAATTTATAATCTGGTGATCCCCCTCCCTGTCTTTTTTTTCTGGAGCTTCCTTGATGGACTATGAAATTTACCTTGCTGAAATCAAAACTCAGGAATGTTAATTATTTACCTGAGAAATATATCTGAAAATAAGATTTTTCTTATAAATTACAGAATAAGATGTATCTGTACACATTTTAGTTTAACTTGAATATTTCAGTATTATACTTTGTACATTGTGTGTATCTCCTTATAACAGTGACTGGGTTTGTTAAGAAAAATAATTCAAATGATGCTGTTTGGCATTCTTAATTAATAGAAGAAGGTCCCAGAACAGTGTTTGAGAACACCTCTCCACAAAAAGGGAGAAATCCCTGTTAGATACAACACTGAATCATCTTCAGTAGTAAACAGTTTCCTAGGCACTTTCCTTTACTACTTTTGGGGGAATTGGTCTGGAAGGAGGTTAAATGGCATCCCTGTATGTTTACATCAGTATCTCTATCATCTGTGTCTAGATTTTACCATACTCACTGCAGGTTTGCCTAAACCTTTTTTTTTTTTTTTTTTTAACGTGCATTTATTTTTGGCCATTCTGGGTCTTCGTTGCTGTGCGAGCTTTTCTCTAGTTGCAACAAGTGGGTCTACTGTCGCGTTGTGGTGCTTCTCATGGCGGTGGCCTCTCTTATCGCAGAGCACAGGCTCTGGGGCAGGCAGGCTTCACTAGCTGGGGCTCCTGGGCTCTGGAGCACAGACTCAATAGCTGTGACACATGGGCTTAGTTGCCCCAAGGCGTGTGGGGTCTTCCTGGACCGCGGCTTGCATGTCTCCTGTGTTGCCAGGTGGATTCTTTACCACTGAGCTACCAGGGAAGCCCATATTTAAGCCTTTTAATCTCTGAAAGGAATCTTCACCTTTAGGAAAGGAGGATAAGTCATCCTCATTACTATTTAGAACTTCTTTTCTACTTCTGTGACCTGGTTAGTGGCCTTCATCGTGGCACATCAGAGACAGACAGAATTTGGGAAGTTCACTTCCAAATGCATGGACTCAGAGTAAACTTTTCAAGTCAGAGTACATTGGTACCTGGGGAAACATTGCATGAAATCATGTGCACTGGATAGCTTTTATGGAGCTCATTATCAAATGGGAACATTAGGCAGGAATCTGGCAGAGAAAATGTAATCAGGATTTATAATTAAGAGAGAAGAGAATTTATAAACTTGATTATAATTGTAGGGTTTCTAGGCCTTTTTCCAAATATCAGCCGCATGCACTGTGACTATAAAATAAGAATTTGTATACTAAGAATTATTTATTATGATTTCAGTTTGGAAAACATTGACAGGTTAGTCTCAAACTGAAAATCTTGCGATCCTTCTAAAGAAAGTTTGGTTACAGGATATTTTTGGTAGATCTAGTCTGGAAGTATTTCAAATAATTACATAACTCAAAATAACTTCTCAAACAAAAATCCATTGTTTTTCCTCAAGGATATTAGTACTGTTCTCTTTAAATGAAAGACTTTTTGAAAGAGAAAAAAAGTTTGCTTATTTTACAGGTACATCTTATCCTGGTAGGACTAAAGGCAGCTCCAGCTCCCTCTTTCATTTGTGTTACTGTTGATCTTCTTAGGAGTTTGGAAATAATGAGAGAATTTTCTGGAACTAGCAGCCAGGGTGTTGTGGGCTTGGGCATTGTGGCTACTGAGAAAGACAGATAAGCATGACCCTGACTAGCTGGTGTTGCAGCAAGGGCTTGGAATTAAGTGACTCACTCCTCAAGACTAGTCTAGGTTGTGCAGCATTAGCCAACTTGGTGAAAGAACAGTATAGTGGTTCTCAGTTGGATTTTATACCTAGCCTGACTTGGATGTGGACCTTGGGTATAATATTGACTAACTGTGAGAGTATGAGTGTTACTCAAGACTCAGTTTCCTCATCTGTCAAATGAGGCTAATAAAACCAAATTTAATAAATTTTTATGAGGTTTAAAATTAATGTGTAAACATATATCCCTGATATATGGTGGATGCTCAGATAATGAGCATTTGAGTACCTATTTTCATTGTTATTATTTCACTGCAAAGTTATTGATTGAGTTTCTAGCCATCTATATATCCATGTATTCTTTTAAAAGATGTTACATCTCCTTTCTGATTACATATACTGTGTACCCACTTGTTAAGATACAAGTAAGGACTAGTGTTTTACAATGAGAGAACAATTAGGTACAGACATTAATTATAGCTCTATTTTTAGGTTAACTATAGGAAATACCTATAAAACTAGATCTTTGATTTTATTTGCAAATAAAATCAGAGTTATTGATCACTTCAAAGCACTCTGACTTCAGGGCCCTTAAAATCTGTTTAGTGAGGCAGAAGACATGAACTCATGAAAAGTTAAAATGGACAGAAGACATTACTAATGGCCAAAGGAATGAGTGGGAGTGAGCGAGCTTCATGGCCACAGGCAGAGCCTTGGGCTAAAGGAACCTGGGGACCTTCCACAACAGCTCTGCGCTTGGAGCTCTGCTGAGGTATGTGGGTAAACGTGGAAATCAGGCCTCAGGGAGCTCTCTCAGACAACCTCTTACCCAGCCAGAAAACTAAGTAGAACATTCATCCTACAAGCCAGCAGTGATCATGAAAATCTAGATACACTTAATGGAAATTAACTAAAAATATATTGGCCTTCTTTACAAAAAGCATGCGGATACATACATTTAAAAAGATTTTTTATGGCCTGGGGAAACAGTGGAAATAGTGTCAGACTTTATTTTTTTGGGCTCCAAAATCACTGCAGATGGTGACTGCAGCCATGAAATTAAAAGATGCTTACTCCTTGGAAGAAAAGTTATGAGCAACCTAAATAGCATATTCAAAAGCAGAGACATTACTTTGCCGACTAAGGTCTGTCTAGTCAAGGCTACGATTTTTCCAGTGGTCATATATGGATGTGAGAGTTGGACTGTGAAGAAGGCTGAGTGCCGAAGAATTGATGTTTTTGAACTGTGGTGTTGGAGAAGACTCTTGGGAGTCCCTTGGACTGCAAGGAGATCCAACCAGTCCATTCTGAAGGAGATCAACCCTGGGTGTTCTTTGGAAGGACTGATGCTAAAGCTGAAACTCCAGTACTTTGGCCACCTCATGAGAAGAGTTGACTCACTGGAAAAGACTCTGATGCTGGGAGGGATTGGGGGCAGGAGGAGAAGGGGATGACAGAGGATGAGATGGCTGGATGGCATCACGGACTCGATGGACGTGAGTCTGGGTGAACTCCGGGAGTTGGTGACAGACAGGGAGGCCTGGTGTGCTGCGATTCATGGGGTCGCAAAGAGTCGGACACGACTGAGTGACTCAACTGAACATTTAAAAAGATTTTTTATGGCCTGTATTAGAAATGTGATACTGAAATAGAATAGTTTTTGGAAAGTATTCTGGCCGTTCCACTGCAGCTTGCAGTGCAGAGACAGTAGGAATCCCTGAGCAGGGCTGGTTGAGCCGTGATCACAGAGGGAGGCACCGGCAGTCTTGGAGAGCACTGTGGGTTTTGCTGTCTGTTACATGTTACTCGGGGCTTCCCAGATGCTAGTGGTGCTAGTGGTAAAGAACCCGCCTGCCAATTCAGGAGACATAAGAGACATGGATTCGATCCCTGGGTTGGGAAGATTCCCCTGGAGAAGGAAATGGCAACCCACTCCAGTGTTCTTTCCTGAAGAATCCTATGGACAGAGGAGCTTCATGGACTACAGTCCATGGGGTTTCGAAAGAGTCAGATACGACTTAGGGACTGAACAGCAAATAATTTTGTTTAATCTTGAGAAACCTCTATAAGATGGAAAGTTTTTCTGACCAAAATTAAATGATTAAGTAATTGAGTCCCAGAGCCTTTAATTAATCTTGCTGTAGAAATATAACTAGGACGTGCCAGAGGAATATGGGAACTAAGTCAGTCAACCAAAGAGCACTGGAGTTAACCAGGCACACCCTGCCTCCCTGAACAGATAAAGGGATTTTATTAGTGAATCTACTGATGCAGAGGACAGTTTATTCCTATGACTGCAACTTCTCTGGAATGCTAGGTAAAAGTCCAAACATGAAAAGGGTAATTTTAAAAATTGCTACATATAAATGTATATATGATACACATGCATCTATAATGTATGTTTGTGTGCATATGAGTCAGTTCATGTATGTAAGTATATACATTACATACCTTCCCCCCAAAATTTTAGACCAAAGACTCCCCTCTCGGGAGCATTAAATTTAGAGAAACAATGAACTAGGGAAACAAGGTAGAAATATTTGTATATTATTTTGCCTCAGTTGCTAACATTTTAGTTGAATTTTTAGAGAAACAGTTACAGCATGATATGCTTGGAATTACTCTTTTCTCTATGTTTTTCTGTGTAGTAGAGCAGAAACTGTGAGAATGTTTATTCTGAACCCCAGTTGAGGAACCAGTATGATTCATGTAGTCAACCAATTTCCTCTTCTTGGAACTTTTTTTTTAAGGTTCTGGAATGCTCTATTTTCTGGGTTCTCTGTTTTACTCCATTTCTCTTCCTCTTTTGTCTGTCTGTGCTCTCTCGTTGAGTGGGCTTGTGAATCCTGCCACTGTCAATGTCACCTTCAGAAACTCTATTTCCAGTCAATGCTTTTACCATGCCTCAAAAAAGTAAAAATATCTTACTATATATCTGACTTCTCTTTAACACAGACAATGGGAACTTCTGTTTTTCTCCAGAGGCCTGCTTCTCCATTGTCTTTTCCACCTCATTAAATGCCACCACAATGTACCCAGTTAGTTGCTCAAGGCATAAACCTAGGAATGATTCTCAATTCTCCTCTTTCCCTTCCAGCCCAACCTGAAATCCTCGGTAGGTTCTGTTGTCTTCCTCTCCAAGCATATCCCTTGTGTCCTTTAACTTCATTTTCAACACTACTTCCTTGGTCTAGGCCACCATCATCTCTTGCTGAGAATAGCCTCTTAAATACTTTCTCTACCTCTATTTTTGTTCATTATCATTTACTAAAGTACCAAGAGTAACCTTTTAAAATGAGTAATAGACTCATGTCACTTCCCTGTTAAAACATCCCAAATGCTCTCATTAGTCTTAGAATAAAGTATTGCCTTGCTTGGCTTAGAACACCCTGTGTAAATCTGCTCCCTGCCTATTGCTTACCTCATTACATATTAATAACCTCCCTCTCCCCACCCCATCCCCCCCATCTTGGCCACTGTGTTTTTGCCACACTGGTCTTCTTTCTGTTCCTTTCCATGTCTCTGCCTGACTTAGGGCCTTGATACTAGCTGTTCCTTATGCCTGAATGCCCTTTCAATGACCTTTGCTTGCCATTCAGATGTTATATTAAGTGTCTTTGGTTCTGAGAAGCCTTCTCTGACCACCCAAACTTCACTGACCACCCAAACTAAAGTACACACCCAGTAACTAACTCCTTCTCACCCCATCCGGCTTAAATTCTCTCCATAATACTTAGCATGTTCTGATGGTTTCTTATTTACATTATTGTCTAATATTTATTTGTTCATTGTTTTCTCCATGAGAATATAAACTTCTTGAGATCATAGACCTTATCTATCTTGTTCACTGCAGTACCCAGAGGCCAAGTTAGTGCTTGTCAGAGTAGACCCTTGGTACATATATGTTAAATATTGATAGAATGAAGGCTTGTGTGTTGAATTCAAGATATTTTTAAATGGATTCTCTGTAGCTCTTAGCTGGCTCCCACCTTTTAAACCATGAGTCTTGGCTTACAAAGAAATAGATGGAGTTGGGTGTGTTTTGGCAGGTACTAAGCAACCCACTTAATGATGCCACAGCCTGGGAGCTAACAGGCAGTTTGCCTTATGCCAGCTTGAAAGGTTCCATAGAGTTCTTGACTGATCCACCCATAATTCTTGGCATCTGGAGTGCAGAATGAGAAAGTAATGATAAACAATTGATATTCACCAACCATTATATACTAATATAATATCACAGGGAAATTATGGCTGATAAACACTCTGATTCAAAAAGCCTCATAATTTAGCCCTCTAGGAGTTCAAGCAGGCAAATGAACATAAACTTAGTTACCAATATACTAATAGTCTATAGTCCCAGCTTTCTAGTTGTAACAGTTGCTTAATCAATAATGTGACCTAAAAGGCATCCTCAGTTGACTAGAATGAAGCTTTGTGGTTGGTAGAATTTGATGTGGTTTTGGCTACTTGCTAATAGTCCTGTGATTATGTTATTTAAAAAAAAAGTTAACTTGCAGGTGTATAATTAGTGGATCTTAATCTTGAGGGATTATCTAGGCGGGACTTATTGAATCCTAAGAGCCCTTCAATAGCTGGGAGTGATTGCAGAAGGGAAGTCAGAGAGATTCAAAGGATGAATAGGGCTGACACCTCATTGCTAGGTTTGAAGAGAAAGTGAGGGGACCTGTGAAGAGTGTGGGTGGCCTCTGTGAACAGAGAGTAGTCCAGTCCTCAACTTGTACCCAGTGAGGTAATGTGGACCAAAGTCCTGTTAGCTGCAAGAAATTGATTGAATCACCTGTTCCCCCATCTGCGCTCTGGAGGGTGGGCTATTGCTTGCCAGCAGTTACAGGCCAACTCTGGCCTGGCCGAATCAGTGGACTGTTCTCTTATTTGGTATGTTGGATCACGCCTAATCTACCCCTTCCAAGTTTTTTCTTCCCTGAGTATTCTCCCTCAGCCCTAGGCAACATATAAAGTGGCTTTATATCTTATAGTTACTCTTTTTTTTAGTCATAGTTAGTCATTCTTTATATTAAACTTCTACTGTTTAACCTACAATATGATTTCTATTTCCCGATGGAATTTAGAATGATACTGCTGACTGTGATGAAATCGCTCTTCTTAGGGCATATAAGCCCTGTTTTTGAATACATGATTTAATCAAATCCATATTTAAAGTTCCTATGGGTCACTGTCCACTTTCCTATCTTGGAACAAGAGTTCAAATTATACAGATTTTATTACAGGGAAGGAGATATTCTTGTATTTGGATTTTTTTCAGAAGATGGTTTATCTAATTTAATAGAAGTAACATTAGCCTTATTCAGTTCAGTTCAGTTCAGTTGCTCAGTCGTGTCCGACTCTTTGCGACCCCATGAATTGCAGCACGCCAGACCTCCCTGTCCATCACCAACTCCTGGAGTTCACTGAGATTCATGTCCATCGAGTCAGTGATGCCATCCAGCCATCTCATCCTCTGTCATCCCCTTTTCCTCCTGCCCTAGTCCCTCCCAGCATCAGAGTCTTTTCCAATGAGTCAATTCTTCGCATGAGGTGGCCAAAGTACTGGAGTTTCAGCTTTAGCCTTATTACCTATACAGAAAAAATTTCCATGACTATCTGTGTAGTGCAAGGCACATTTTCAGAACAAATACATAAATAATTGCTGATATTTAGAAAGAAGCTTAGATTACTTAGTGGGCATAATTTCCAGGTTCTATTTATCTTATAACAAAGTAATTCCTCCTTTAGAGTACTAAGTTATGATTGTTTTAAGTAACATGACTTTTATTACATTTTACTTCTTCAAATTTTAAAACATTTACTCTTTAAGTTGTTGATTGATGTCTTGCTTTTAATGTATAAAGTAAGAATGGTCAGGGCCAGCCCTTCTTATGCTATTTTGTGGTCAATATTGAAAATGCTTTGTTCTACTTGCATATATCTATCTAGTACATGGAGCTGGTTGGCTGTGGCGGAAAAGGCAGATGCAGTGGGTACAGTAGAAGAAGGTGGGCTGAAACCCATTCCAACTTCACTGACACATATATTGTTCCTAAGACATGATCCACAAGTGCATATGAAATGAATCATTCATCATAAGAACATATGCAAATAAGTGAAGTTTTAGAATAACTCAACGCTTCTATTTGCACTTAATTATTATGAAGAGAACCCAATGCCCTAAGATAACTCTTACAACTTTCTTTTCCTTCTTTTGCATCTATTGTCCATGCGTGCCACTTCTGCGTTCAGCCTTTCACTCCTGCTATCTCCCTCCAAATGCCCCAGCTTTTATCAGTGTTTGCTTCTTGTCCTCTCCTGTCTTCCTTCCTTATTCTTTATTCAAGCAAGGATCACTGTAATAGAAGATAGAGAAAGAGGTTTGAAGGAAAATTGAAGCTGGCCAAGTTGGAATCCTCCTTAGTGGTAGAAGCTTGACTTAAGGCTTAGAGATCTCATTTATTCTTATTTTCAAATCCCATCAATACCAACAGTACCAACTCCAGTGATAGACAACCGAAAAGTAATTTCTAGGGTCTATATTTAGTCAGAGTTCTAGAGCAGGGAGGCAAGTGTCTCTGAACTAGTTAATCTGTGATCACAAATTGTGTTACCTGTGAAAGAGATTTTGAAATGGAGGTTAATGAGCAGGACCTTTTTAGGAATTGCTATTGAGTTTTGGGAGAGAGTGAAAAAAATCAGGTTGGTTAGGAAGAAGTTGAACTTCAATCAGTTGTGCTAGCTGACTCTTTGAGGAGCTCTAGGGCTGGGATGGCCCTTTAGAGCTATCTTGGGTAGGGAGGAGGGAACATGGTCTTCGTGTTCCACACTGATGTGTGGATGTGCACTGACCCTGGGAGGAACTATAACTTAGAGCAAGGCAGTTTTCTTCAGCTAAGGCAGCCCTAAAAGAGGGCTAGTTTTTGGAGATGGTGTCCTTTCAACATTCTCAACAGCTGAGTGACTAGCCCCTTCGTTCCTTAAGAGAATTCCTTGGCAGTATATCCATGTATCCACCACACATGACCATATGATGGTATTTGTCAATGAGACATGTGCTTGGTCAAACGTGTCATTAACTACTACTTGTAGGAAATCTTAATAGAGATTTATCATGGAACTCTCTGGAAAAAGCAGATTTTATTTCTAGCGGTCAGGGAAATGTATAGAACAGCTTACCTTGGCTGACACAGTTGTAGAACAGGAGAGGCTACTTCACAGTTGGAGTGGGGAAATTAACATGATAAAGATATAAATGAGCACATGTGGGGTCTGGGGTCCATGTACTCCTTGGCCATTAGGAACTACTGCTTGTGCAGCTGGCAGCATGACAGAAGGCAGAGGGCAGTGATCCTAAATTCGGGTAATTTTCTTTCTTTCATGGCTTCTCAGGTGACTACTATACCTGCACAGCGATTTCTTACCACAAAGAAGCAAGGATTGGTGGTTCAGATGGTGCTTGTGTCCCATCACCATTAGCTGCAGAAGTGAGCACTCTGGAAAGTTTGAATAATAAATATATCCCTCTTTGTTCCCATCTTACACCCTGAAAGTATTCTTTGAAGTTTAGAGTGCCTTTCATGTTGTGGAAAATGTGCTGTAATATTCTGAAGGTCTGAATCGTTCTAGCAGAGTTATCAAAAGGCACATCATAATCAGTGGTTCTGCTGACTGACTTCTGTGTTCAATTACGAGTTTCATGTGGGTGGAAACCATGTCTCTATTGTTCTCTATCACTCCTGACCAGCATCCCAAGAGGAAAGCAGATTCTCACCAATGTTTGTTGAATGATTAGATGACTAAATAAATTCTATACTGTTATTATGATCTGGCTACTCAGTGCTTTTTTCTCTGAGAATTTAAAATTATTTTGTTAACTGGTTGCTAGCTTCCTATACAAAGGACACAGCTACATTGGATCTTAGTATCAAAACATACGAGGAATGTCTACTGTGTATCTAATTAGCTGGGAACAGAGCATCTTTCCTTAAAGACCATCTGCATTTTTTAAGAGCAGAGGGAGCTTGTGTGGCTGAAGGCTCCAGATTCTAATTCAATTATGTTGCAGACTAAAGGGAGCTGCAATTGGAATCTAATCAGGCCATCAATATTGGTATCAGTAGTAATCAGTCAGAGCAACAACATCAGCCTAAAAGCAGAGCAACTGCTGCTGCTGCTGCTGCTAAGTCACTTCAGTCGTGTCTGACTCTGTGCGACCCCATAGATGGCAGCTCACCAGGCTCCCCTGTCCTTGGGATTCTCCAGGCAAGAACACTGGAGTGGGTTGCCATTTCCTTCTCCAAGGCATGAAAGTGAAAAGTGAAAGTGAAGTCGCTCAGTCATGCCTGACTCTTAGCGACCCCATGGACTGCAGCCCACCAGGCTCCTCCGTCCATGGGATTTTCCAGGCAAGAGTACTGGAGTAGGGTGCCATTGCCTTCTCCAAAAGCAGAGCACCTAGTTGACCTTTATTTATCCAGAAGGTGATGGTGTTGCAGTAGCATATATGTACAGAAGATCTGTGTGGTTGTGATAGAAAGCAGAGGATACAGTAGAAATTGCAGATATGAATATGAAAATGGAAAGACCAAATTCTACTGGAAAAGACAACAGTGAGTATAAAGTATAGTTAAAAGAGGGATGGCATAGTAACTCCTGAAGTAAGAGTGAGGATAATGTGGTGACTGTAACTTCTCAAGAGAGGACTAATAGCTCTAGATGAGCCTGTAGACACATAACTATAGCATTAGAGAAGTTCTATCTGCCAGGAAGATGGTCCTTTCTTATATTTCACAAAGAAAGTGAAATGTAAGGGACTTCTTATGGTTTGCTCTCCCGCTTTACACTATAGTGATGCAAGCCTTTTGGTAATTACCTATATATATTTAACTGATGTGCTTATCTTTGCAAACCCCATGGATGGTGGCCCATTAGGTTCCTCTGTCCATGGAATTTTCTAGGCAAGAATACTGGAGTCCCTTCTCTAGGGGATCTTCCCGACCCAGGGATTCAGCCCAGGTCTCTTGTATTGCAGGCAGATTCTTTACCATCTGAGCCACCAGGGAGGCCATTTAAATGACGTGCTTGTGTTGCTGGCTCCCTGTGTGCTGTGCTTAGTTGCTCAGTCATTTCCGACTCTTTGCGACCCCATGAACTGTAGCCCGCCAGGCTCCCCTGCTCATGGGGATTCTCCAGGCAAGAATAGTGGAGCGGGTTGCCATGCCCTTCTCCAGGAGTTCATCCCAACTCAGGGACTGAACCAGTTCTCTTATATATCTTCTGTATCAGCAGGCAGATTCTTTACCACTAGTGACACCTGGGAAGTGCCTTCTAAGGCATAGGAGGAGTTATTTCCTCAGGGCAAGAGTTCTTAAAGAGAATTTTCTTCAGGCTTTCTCTGGAGTCTAAAGAATATTGTGACCACACTGTCAAAAATTGTATTTTCCCATGGTCATAATTTAATAGATAAAGTTTAGACCAAATAGTGCTCAAATTGGCTCTGATAACAAGGGCAGATTGGTCCCAGCAGGGATTGTCCCCCTGGAGAAGTGGGGGTCTTGGTTTGATCAGCCCCAGGCTGTTGATTATAGGAGGAAAGTCCTGGACATAAGGGAACTTCAGTCCATTTTTCCAACCTATGTCAATAAAGATCTCATATTTTTAGGCCATTTCGCTTATCCTTTGATCACAGCTTCAGGTTGACCAGTCATTAAAAAATTTTTCCAAGGAGATCCCAGGTGGGATGTGGAAACTTAGAGGAAGTGCTTCCCATATTAGCTTGAGCAGTTTGTACCCTCAGTTCAGTTCAGTCTCTCAGTCGTGTCCGACTCTTTGCGACCCCATGAATCACAGCATGCCAGGCCTCCCTGTCCATCACCATCTCCCAGCGTTCACTCAGACTCACGTCCATCGAGTCCGTGATGCCATCCAGCCATCTCATCCTGGGTCGTCCCCTTCTCCTCCTGCCCCCAATCCCTCCCAGCATCAGAGTCTTTTCCAATGAGTCAACTCTTTGCATGAGGTGGCCAAAGTACTGGAGTTTCAGCTTCAGCATCATTCCTTCCAAAGAACACCCAGGACTGATCTCCTTCAGAATGGACTGGCTGGATCTCCTTGCAGTCCAAGGGACTCTCAAGAGTCTTCTCCAACACCACAGTTCAAAAGCATCAATTCTTCGGAGCTCAGCTTTCTTCACAGTCCAACTCTCACATCCATACATCCCATGTAAAAAAGTCTTGGTTTCTGTCTACCCATTTTCAGCTGTAGAAGATGAAAATTTACCCCTCTTTCTTTGCTCAGTTCCATCACACATGTGAATAGGTTGCATTACAAACATGGTGATTTTACTTAGATCAATACACAATCTAAATATTTTCACTCTGTAACAAGATTCACAATGAAGCCGTGCAGTACACTGTGATAAATTTTCCTTTCCTGGCTGTATTCTGTCCCTTACTCCATGGCTTGGTTCTTATATTTGTCATGGTTTTCTTTTATCTGCCAATTTCTTTGCCTCAGTTGTTAAAATCTATTCTCAACATGTTCAAAAACATTAGAATACCCTATCAATTTCATATCCTTGAAGATATTTCACCTGAAACCTGTAGTCTTCTCTTGACTGACTGATGCTTTCTCAGTCTGCTTCACAGAGTCATCTAATCTCTGTATTTTGCCTTTCTCTTTTAGTCCCCATATCCTAGATCCCATATCTTTCTCTTCCCTTTGGAAGTAAACTTCCAAAATGAGTTTACTCCCTCATTTTGGTAGATCACATTCTTCATAGCTTCCTGAGAATGGATACATGGCAGGTAGGTTTGTTTTGTTTTTTGGACTCAAGTGTTTGAAAATGTCTTTATTTTACTCTTGCTTTTAATTAAGATTTGGCTGGATCTGTATATTAGAGACAATTTTTTTTTTCAGATTGTTTTTGAAGAGTCTGATGATATTCCTATTCTATCTCCTGCCCCAGCTTTATTGAGATATAATTGGCATATAGCATTGTGTAAGTTCAGGGTATGCACAGTGTTGATTTAATACATGAATATATTGCAAAATGATTACCACCATATGGTTAGCTAACACCTGTATCATGTCACATAATTATTCCTCTTTTTTTTTTGGTGAGAATATGTAAGATCTCCTCTCTCAGCAACTTTCAAGTATATAATACAGTGTTATTAATTACAACCACCATGCTGTGCATTAGGTCCTCACTGATTCTGGATCCTTTATATAAACTCTATTTTGTTTTCTCTGGAAGACTATATTATCTTTTTCCTGAAGTTATGAAATGTGATGGTGTGCACCAGTGTGAGTCCATTTTAGTCCACGGTGCTGGATTCTTCTCAGTCCTTTCCCATAAGGCAACTCAGAGCCTCATTTCTGGGAAATTTCTTAAATAGTTATTTGAAATATTCATTCCTTTTAATTTTCTGTTTTTTTTCCTTTCAGAACTCTTTTTATTATTTTTCTCTATTTCTGTCTTTTTGCGACATATTCTTTATCTTCCAAACTTTCTTTTGAGTTTTTTTTTTTCATTTTTGCTGTCACATATTGAATGCCAAGAGATCTTTTGTTCTCTAAATACCCTCTCCCCTTTTAAAAAATAGCTTCCTTTTCCTTCTCTACAAAAATGCCTTTTCTTCTTTCTTTCTGGCTAATATTGATAGTACTTGTTTTCTCCTCTCCATAGTTTCTTTTCTCTCCATGTCTCTTCTGTTCTTTTCTTTCCTCTCAGTTACCACTTCTCACACTAGATTCTCAAGTATGCTGTGATACCTGCCTCATATTAAAAGATGGAACACTGACAAGCTGCTCGGAGCTCTGTGCTTTTGGATGGGCTTCCTGAAACGTGATATAAGCACTTATTGTGATCAGGCTGGCCTTGCCTTGGGTAACTTGGTAACTCTGAATGTCCATTTCTTTAGGTGTTTTCTCTTGGGCTGGTGAGATTTCCAAGAGAAATTTCCTCCAGTTTCTTGGGAGGGTTTGTGTCTGATTGCTGGCATTCTGGGAGGTTAAAGGTGGAAGAAGGCTGAAGATCTGAACATCAGTGTGTCTACACTGTGTGTGGGTGTTTGTGTATGCTCAGTCGTGTCTGACTCTTTATAACCCCCTGGACTGGAGCCCACCTGGCTTATCTGTCCATGGAATTTTCCAGGCAAGAATACTGGAGTTGGTTGTCATTTCCTTCTGCAGGGGATTTTCCAGACCGAGGGACTGAACTTGCCTCTGTTGTGTGTCCTGCATGGCAGGGGGATTCTTTACCAATGTGCCACGATTGAACTCCCCTCCCCCACACCCCAGTTGCTGTTCTACAACCCTAAGAGCTCCGGTCACCTTTCAAGAAAACAAAACTCTTGTCTTCTGTCAGGGTGAGAGAGGGGTACTGGTTTGTGTATAAGCCTTGTTTCTTACACTTTTGACAAAACTTTGCTTTTATCTCCATCTTCACCTCAACTTTCCGATATACTCAAAGCAACCAATTCCTGAGACTTTGTGGGTTCTCCAATGTTAATTTTTCTCCTCAGCATTCCCAATGTGGAATTAAAAAAAAAAAAAGATCTCAAGTTTATAATGTCAGTTTCTACTCATCCATCTTCTTTTCAGTTTCTGGACCTCTCCCTTTCTCTTTATCCTTTTATGGGTTTATGCCTTTGAAAAAATTGACTTACAGTCATTTTAGAGCTAAATCTCTGTGCTCAACACTCAATACACATTTACCCCAAATTTTTCAACTGTGTTACTACATACTGTTACAAGCTATTTCTATACAATTAAGCCAGTTTTGCTCAAATTTTATAATCCAAGATTACACTGATAATAGACTTCACTGAATAAAATGAATAGAATTTTCTTTCATTGGTTTCTGTTACTCTACAAACAAGGAAAAATGAACACAAATGACTTAGTGCTTCTCCTATAACATACTATGCTTGTATTTCTGCTGCTAATATATTAACTCTTTTGTAGTAGAATAGAGTACCTGAGTCTCAGTTTCCATCCACATAAAGACCAAGGTCACCTTGGTTGGGATTTGTGTCTGAGGAGTATACACCTGACACTAAGTCTTAATGGCTTAAAATTAAGGCAAAGCATTTGACTTTAGGCGGCTGAAGTCAAAAGAAAAAGAATGTGAGCTAAAGTTCTTGTTACATGTTGAGGGTCAAATTCAAGGAAACCAAAAGCAAATTTTAAATCCACAGGTAGAAAATTAACCTGGGATTATATCTGGAAAGCTTTAAGTCATACAAGAAATTTAAACTTTAAATAGAGATGAAAGGACTTTCTTTTAATAGAGTCAAACTCAATGAAATTTAAATTATGAAATTAAATGTTTATGGTTTATTCAGAAACCCTGGATTGAAAATGAGGGACAGCTGAGTGTCAGGAGTCAGATATATCTAAAGCCTTATGGAGCAAGGAGATTGCTATGAATTTGTAGGATCTGAGACTTGCTTGGTCTTGGTTATTGGCAAGTTGTGTAAGGAGGGTATGTCTGCTTTAAAGGCACAGATGAAAGGTTATCACATTTGAAAAGCTCTCAATACTAATCTGAATGAGAACAAATTCATGGTATTTTTTAGGGCAATTGAGCTTAAGATGTGTTCAGCCCTTTGCATCACAGCCAGTGAAGATAGAAAAACCTAAGACTGATAGAGGAGTGGGAGTAATCTATCATAGTTCTGAAGTCTGGCCTCTGAGAGACTAATGAGCTGTATCATTCATTGATTCATTTACTCATTTTTTTTCTTTTGAAAAGTACTTACTTAATAGTTTGCATTTGCCAGGCACTGTCCTTGGTACTGAAGAGAAGTGTTTATCATCCCTTCATTCTTTCACAGCATTACTTACTGAACATCTCACTGTGTACCAGGCACTGTGCTAGGGGTTAGTGTGTCTGTATACATTATATATATATATATACAACTTTGGTTACTGCCCCCAAAGACCTTGTATCTAGGAACAGAAGCAGGCACATAAATAAGCAATTATAACATAGGATATGAAGTGCTACAATAGAGGGTAGTACAGGCTGCATATGAACACTCAGAAATGATACTTAAAATAAACCTGGGCAACGAGGGGAGACCTCCTGAAGGAAATGAAATTTAAGCTGTGACCTGAAGGGTGAAGAGCTCCTCAGGCAAGGGTACAATGTTCAATGGATACCTGCTTTTTCCTGGCTGGAAGTTATATGCCCTTCTGACTGGTAGCTTTTCTAACTTGGATGGATAGAAACTCAAAAAAGAGGAAACTGATATTATCTAAGATATATTTAAGTTTGTACCTTTCAGAGTTTAAACAGACTATAAGACTTCTAGATTTCTTGGGTAGTGCAGTACAAATAAATCTGTTTTATGTATGTCTTGAAAAAATAGTACTAGTTATTATAATTAATGAAAACTCTAAATGTTTAAGTAGACATTTGATGGGATTTTTTTTTTTTTGGAAAACAACTACAACAGAGGCAAATGGCATCTGTGTGTGTGTGTGTGTGTGTGTGTGTGTGTGTGTGAGTCGCTCAGTCATGTCCAACTCTTTGTGACTCCATGGACTATTAGGCTGCCAGGCTCCTCTGTCCATAGAACTCAGGCAAGATACTGGAGTGGGTTGCCATTTCCTTCTCCAGAGGATCTTCACAACCCAGGGATTGAACCCAGGTCTCCTGCATTGCAGCAGATTCTTTACCATCTGAGCAATCAGTTCAGTTCAGCTCAGTCACTTGGTTGTGTCTGACTCTTTGCGACCCCATGAACCTCAGCACCCCAGGCCTCCCTGTCCATCACCAACTCCTGGAGTCCACCCAAACTCATGTCCATTGAGTTGGTGATGCCATCCAACCATCTCATCCTCTGTCGTCCCCTTCTCCTCCTGCCCTCAATCTTTCCCAGCATCAGGGTCTTTTCAAGTGAGTCAGTTCTTCACATCAGGTGGCCAAACTATTGTAGTTTCAGTTTTAACATCAGTCCTTCCAATGAACACCCAGGACTGATCTCTTTTAGGATGGACTGGTTGGATCTCCTTGCAGTCCAAGGGACTCCCAAGAGTCTTCTCCAACACCACAGTTCAAAAGCATCAATTCTTCGGCACTCAGCTTTCTTTACAGTCCAACTCTCACATCCATACATGACTACTGGAAAAACCATAGCCTTGTCTGAGCCATCAAGAAAGCCCTAAATGGCATGTAACTGACATTAAATTGCAAGATCTGTTGGGAAACTATAAAATCAATCTGGTCTATATCATAGTGATGTCAAGGAAGTTCTTTCAGGGGGAGTTCGACAACCCTTTCTCTCCTCATATCCAGGAATTCTCAAATGAACATTAGTAGCAATGTGCTTACTCTGATAAGCCCTGCTTTGAGTCAGGTTTCCATTTTGGATAGCTGCACAGAAGCTCTTTTTATATAGAAATCTAGAGCCACTACCTTGTCCCCATGACATAAAACTTATAAAAAAAAAATTGTCTCAGCAGAAGCTGCAGCATTTTCTGATGGAAAGGATTAAAAAAATACCTACTTACCAAAGCAAGTTTTAATGGATAAATCTAGTTTGTGTTTGAAAACAGGTGTTTCTAGAGAGCTTGCTTACTGCTTTGAAGTTGTATTTATTGCCATTTTATTGTTTTTGTCTTAACCCCATATTTTGTGTTAAATCCTTATCTTGCCAAACAAGTTTTGCTGACCATGGTACTTTTTAGCAATACAACTTTCAAAACAGGGGCAATTACTAAATTCCTGACCTGGTCCAGATGAGTGTGGGAAATACGTAGGGTCAGAACTGCAAGTTTTGAGGAGGGGTTTAGAATAATGGAATGTTTTGCAGTTTATTGATACAATAGATGACTCCCAGCCCTCCTCTTTAGAGTTTCTCTAGAGAGTTGGACCATAAAGAAGACTGAGTACTAAAGAATTGATGCTTTCAAATTGTGGAGCTGGAGAAGACTCTTGAGAGTCCTTCGGTCTGTGAGGAGATCAAGCCAGTCAACCCTAAAGGAAATCAACCCTGAATACTCATTGGAAGGACTGGATGCTGAAGCTGAAGTTCTAATACTTGACCACCCGATGTGAAGAACCAATTCACTGGAAAAGACTGATGCTGAGAAAGGTTGAATGCAAAAGGAGAAGGGGGAGGCACTGGATTAGATAATTAGATGGCAAAATTGATTCAATGGATGTGATTTTGAGCAAACTCCGGGAGATAGTGGAGGACAGAGGTGCCTGGTGTGCTGTAGTCCATGGGGTCACAAAGAGTCAGAAACAACTTAGTGAATGAACAACAATGACAAAACAATTCTATCTCTTGTCAAAGATTTAGTAAACAGTGTTGAGTAATATAAAAAAGAAAGGAAGTCGCTCACTCGTGTCCGACTCTTTGCGACGCCATGGACTGTAGCCTACCATGCTCCTCCGTCCATGGGATTTTCCAGGCAAGAGTACTGGAGTGGGTTGAGTAATATAAGTGAAGGTCAAATGAAAGATTGAGTTTACCTAGTACCCAATACAGGAATAACTTGAGAAACTTTCTTAAATATCGTAGTTCTCTTGTAGGATCTCTGAGGTTTCATCATTTACTAGGCATCCTCTTTTTTCGCAGTCACTGGCCACACCCTGACTTCTCCCTGCACCCCAAAGAGTTCTGAATGTACAGTTATTCCTCTCTCTGTTTTCTTAATTAAGAATAACCTCTATCTTCTTTGCTATGAACACCAGACACAGCCAGGAGAGGTATGCTTTTATCCTACCTGGAGTGCAGAAAAGCCTCTTTTTCATAAAACTCTTTCCCTGCAGACACTAAGAATGGCTCTTGAGGAGTGGTCTGTAGGTAGAAGCTGACTAGGAAGAAATCTGGAGAGAGATTGACAGACAAGCCGTGTGATTGCAGTGCTTACCTGAGTAGAAGTTGCTGCTTTTGTGGAACATTCAGAGCAGTAGAGCATCTGCTCTTACCAAAAGTCTCTGTCTGTTGCTCCAGTCAAACTTCATGCAATCTTTTTTGCATGTTTTACATTTAAACAAAATTTTCATGACACTTTGAGCTGCATAATTCTTAAGGAATGGATTCAGAATTTCTGCACCTCATTCCAAGTGATCAGGTTTGAATTCACTCTGGAACATCAGGAAATTAGAGAAGCTGGAGCAGAGAGCAGAGGGGTGCCCATTTAGGACAGCGGGCTTTATTTCCACCTGTGACCTTACCTTCAGGAACCAAGAAAGAGAGTGGGCATGTTAACATTTCAAGAGAAAATTAGTTCATTTACCTCAAAATAGTCTAAATTTGGCCTTTTCACATGACTTTCCTTTTTGATTGTTCTGCTTTGATTATTATTTATTGAATTACTTTGAGCAATTTCCATTTATCTACTCACTATGCTTTTTTGGTGCATTACTTAAATAGCTCTGAAATTACAACATCATCCTAAAAGAAAATGGCAATTTCAATCTGCCCATATAATGAACATAAATTCCAAGGACAATAAATTGTTATAATCATTTGAAAATTCAGGAATATGGAAATTCAACAACAGGGACTTTTCTGTGACATAGACTGCTCTGCATTATACATTTTAGTGCTAACATCAATTTGGAGATGAATCTACCTATAAGAATATATAGCATTTGCATTTAAGCTTGTGACATTAATTTATAGGAAAAAGGAATAGTTTTATATTCATAAGGAATGAGCAAAGAAGGAAATACCAATAAGCAATGTGAGTCAGGTTATTAATTCTTTATTTATTAGATTTTGTATTCAGTAAGGTTCACCTAATGACCTGTTAGATTTCAAAATTGTTAAAGAAATTGTACCTGATCTTTCCTTTTTTCTTGTTAGCTTTAAACAGTCCAGGAAATCTACAAACGTTGAGATTCTGGAAATATTACCATTTTCTTGTTTTGTTATTTGTTTTCTCTGAAAATCTTGATTATTATAAATGCCTAACTATCTCATATTACTTGTGACCTGGAAATCATTTCTAAGTTTCAGAGCCCAGAATACACAGGCTATCAGCTAGTATCTGTGGAAATATATTTCTTCACTGCTTCTTCAGTTTCCACATTTTCTGTTAGAGGAGATATGCTTACTTAAATATCTGCTTTGCTAAAGGACAAGCAGCCATTCTGATTTCTGAAACTTTGTATCTTCTTCACATGTTCACTGAGGGTATGAACTGGGGGGACACTGTGAGTGAAGTGGTGACCAAATGATGGTAGCTCAAAAGTGATACATTAAATAAATCCTCATTACTTTTCATATTTAATCTTGACAGAATTTTTTTTTTTTACTCCATGATCCATAACAAGAAAAAAACAAGTATTTCATTCATGTGTTTCAGTAGACTTTTACTGCATGGTTACTGGAAATTTTAATTGACTTGAAATCTGCAGATTTGGGTCACAGTCCTGACAGCATCATTTTAGAGCAGATCAACGACTCTATGAAGTCCAGTTATCTCATTTTCAGATCAGAAGTAAAACATGCAAAGCTTGTAGAGTTTTAGTGAAATGCTGAAAAAATAATGGCCATAAAATAATTTTGAGTCTATTTTAAAATCTACTATGAGCCATAAAAAGTGCTGTGTATTTATTTACTGTGTAAATATTTCCATTAATAAGTTTACTTGACTAGAGCTAGTCATTAAGAAGACACTATATTAGGCACATGATTTGCATTATTTGTCTTGAAAGTTTTTGATTGTACATGTTACTCTTGTAAATCAAACAGAAATATGGAGAGTGATTAGTGAAGGTACTTTTCAGGTTTATGACTATTCTATTTTCTTTATGACTTGAACTCTATAATGGTTTTTTTATTGAGGTTAACATAAATATTGTAAGGTTCACAGATCTTCACTGTATAACTTACAGTTTTATAGATATTCATATACCTCTCCGGGTGGCACAGTGGTAAAGAATCCACCTGCCAGTGCAGGAGACACAAGAGGTGTGGGTTCAATTCCTAGGTCTGGAAGATCCCTGGAGAAGGAAATGGCAATTCATTCCAGTATTCTTGCCTGGAAAATCCTATGGACAGAGGAGTCTTGTGGGTTACAGTCCATGAGGTCGCAAAGAGTCGGACACGACTGACTGAGCACACACACGGGCACACGTGAACACCGAAGGATCCCTTTTACAGAGGTCTCCCTCATGTTATTTCTTAGTTGATGTTCTCACCTTTCAACAGTATACCATATGCTGACTCCTTTTCATCGCTGATCAGTTTTGTCTGTTCTTGATTCACAAATAAATGGATTGTATATACTTCTTATCTGGCTTTTTATGACTCATCACTAAGTCAGAGAGATTTATCCACAATGTTGCATTTAGCATTAGTTGATTTTAAAAACACTACTGAGTATTCTATTGTGTAAATATATCAGGATTTATTTATCTTCTCTCCTGGTGATAGCTGTCTAGGTTGCTTCCAGGTTTTGGCTATTAGGAATACAGCTACTATAGAGATCTTGGTACTCGTCCTATGGTGGACATATGAACTCACATGTCTAGAGAGAATTACATCTTTTACTCTAAATAACTATTTGTCAAGTTCATCTTAAATTCTATTTAATACTGTTACCCTAGCCTACTTGTCATTCTAGTGGTTTTCTTCTGAAACTTCTATTACAATGAGATTGGAATTTTGCCTTTATTCCCATATCAGTTTTTTAAAACTTTAACATGGGACCATTTATTTCAAACTTTAGTGGCTGTGACCCAAAAGAAATATAATGTACATTACAGCTTACTTATATGCAGAGTACATCATGAGAAACGGTGGGCTGGAAGAAGCACAAGCTGGAATCAAGACTGCTGGGAGAAATATCAATAACCTCAGATATGTGGATGACACCACCCTTATGGCAGAAAGTGAAGAGGAACTAAAAAGCCTCTTGATGAAAGTGAAAGAGGAGAGTGAAAAAGTTGGCCTAAACTCAACATTCAGAAAACAAAGATCATGGCATCTGGTCCCATCACTTTATGGGAAATAGATGGGGAAACAGTGGAAACAGTGACAGACTTTATTTTGGGGGGCTCCAAAGCACTGCAGGTGGTGACTACAGCCAGGAAATTAAAAGACGCTTACTCCTTGGAAGGAAAGTTATGACCAACGTAGATAGCATATTCAAAAGCAGAGACATTGCTTTGCCAACAAACATCCATCTAGTCAAGGCTATGGTTTTTCCTGTGGTCATGTATGGATGTGAGAGTTGGACCATAAAGGAGGCTGAGCACCAAAGAATTGATGCTTTTGAACTGTGGTGTTGGAGAAGACTCTTGAGAGTCCCTTGGACTGCAAGGAGATCCAACCAGTCCATTCTAAAGATCAGTCTTGGGTATTCTTTGGAAGGACTGATGTTGAAGCTGAAACTCCAGTACTTTGGCCACCTCATGAGAAGAGTTGACTCATTGGAAAAGACTCTGATGCTGGGAGGGATTGGGGGCAGGAGGAGAAGGGGATGACAGAGGATGAGATGGCTGGATGGTATCACCGACTAGATGGACATGAGTTTGAGTGAACCCTGGGAGTTGGTGATGGACAGGGAGGCCTGGCGTGCTGCAATTCATGGGGTCGCAAGGAGTTGGACATGACTGACCAACTGAACTGAACTGAATGCATACATATGTTATAAAAGTCTTATGAAACAATATATACCCTTACCAAGTATGAAGTATATTTTTAAATTCTGTATTTTCTCTTTTAGTCTAATCAAAGCTATTCATTTTTAAGGGTTTTTTATTTTTTATTTATTTTTGCATTAATTTCTTATTGTTATCCATTTTAAATGTTGCTATATATACTTGTCAGTCCCAAACTCCCAATCTATCCCTTTCCCACCACATAAATTCATTCTCTATGAATCTCTTTCTGTCTTGTAAATAAGTTCATCTGTTTCTTTTTTTAATATTTTGCATATAAATGATATTGTATGATTTTATCTTTCTCCTTCTAACTTACTTCACTTAGTGTAATAATTTCCAGGTCCATCCATGTTGCTACAAATGATATTATTTCATTCTTTTTAATGGTTGAGTAATATTCCATTGTATACACACACACACACACACACACACACTCACTCCACATCTTCTTTAGCCTTTTATCAGTTGATGGACACTTAGATTACTTCCAATCTTAAACTTTTCATTTTTTTTGTCCAATTGTAGTGCCTTCTAAAAGAATTCCTTGACTTACTATGTAAAGTCTGATACTTAGTATATGTCTGTGCTAAGTCTCTTCAGTCGTATCCAACTCTGTGCAATCCTTCGACCATAGTAGCCCGCCAGGCCCCTCTGTCAATGGGATTCTCCAGGCAAGAATACAGGAGTGGGTTGCCATGCCCTCTTCCAGGAAGTATAGGTCTACTTCATTCTCAGTTCAATAATTGTATTTTGAATTTTCAAGTACTCGACTATTCCTTTTTTCACTGCAGGTTGTTCTTTCATTAATTTTAAAAATATGCAGATGAATGGATAAGAAAGCTGTGATACATATACACAATGGAATATTACTCAGCCATTAAAAAAATACATTTGAATCCATTCTGATGAGATGGATGAAACTGGAGCCGATTATACAGAGTGAAGTAAGCCAGAAAGAAAAACACCAATACAGTATACTAACACATATATATGGAATTTAGAAAGATGGCAATGATGACCCTGTATGCAAGACAGCAAAAGAGACACAGATGTGTAGAGCGGACTTTTGGACTCAGAGGGAGAGGGAGAGGGTGGGATGATTTGGGAGAATGGTATTGAAACATGTATACTATCATGTAAGAATCGAATCGCCAGTCTATGTCCGATGCAGGATACAGCATGCTTGGGGCTGGTGCACAGGGATGACCCAGAGAGATGTTATGGGGAGGGAGGTGGGAGGGGGGTTCATGTTTGGGATCGCATGTACACCCGTGGTGGATACATGTCAATGTATGGCAAAACCAATACAGTATTGTAAAGTAAAATAAAGTAAAAATAAAAATTAAAAAAAAAATAAAAATATGTTTGCAGTATTCTCTTGAATATCTCTAAAACTTTGTTTTCTCATCTTTTTTTCTTTCTTGTATTAGTACTTGTTGGTAGTTTCTTTTTCCAACAGGTTTATTTGCTTGTCTCATGTTTTTATTTCTCTTGAAATGTCTACTGATTCTTGCTTATTTCTATGGATTACAGTGCCCTCAGCACTGTATGAGTGTGTGTATTGGGAAATGAAGGGGGTTCATGATTAGAGCATGAAAATTCCTTGACTTTTGAGTAAGAACTTGTCTTTGGTGAGAGTAATAGGCTACCTGGGAGCACTTTCTCTTTTTTTTCCTCTGCTCTACTGCCTACATTATAGTGTGTGCATGTTCAGTCACTCAGTCACTTCAGACTCTTTGCGACCTCATGGACTGTAGCTTACTAGGCTCCTTTCTCCATGGGTTTTTTCAGGCCAGAATACTGGAGTGGGTTGCTATTCCCTTCTCCAGATCTTCCTCACCCAGGGATCGAACCCAGGTCTTCTGTGTCTCCTGTATTGGCAGCTGGATTCTTTACCACTGGAGTTGCCTCTGAAACGCCAATACTTTGGCCACCTGATGTGAAGAACCGACTCATTGAAAAAACCCTGATGCTGGGAAAGATTGAAGGCAGGAGGAAAAGGGGAAAACAGAGGATGAGATGGTTGGATGGCAGCACTGATTTGATGGACATGAGTCTAAGTAAGCTCCGGGAGTTGGTGATGGACAGGGAGACCTGGTGTGCTGCAGTCCATGGGGTCGCAAAGAGTCGGACACCACTGGGCAACTGAACTGAACTTCTTTTACCACTGAATCACCTGGCAAGCTTACACTGTCGTGTTAAGTTCAGTTCAATGGCTCATTGTGTCCGACTCTTGCGACCCCATGAACCGCAGCACGACAGGCCTCCCTGTCCATCACCAGCTCCCGGAGTCCACACAAACCCATGTCCATTGAGTCAGTGATGCCATCCAACCATCTCATCCTCTGTCATCCCCTTCTCCTCCTGCCCTTAATCTTTCCCAGCAACAGGGATTTTTTAAATGACTCAGCTCTTCGCATCAGGTGGCCAAACTATTGTAGTTTCAGCTTCAACATCAGTCCTTCCAATAAACACCCCGGACTGATCTCCTTTAGGATGGACTGGTTGGATCTCCTTGCAGTCCAAGGGACGCTTAAGAGTCTTCTCTAACACCACAGTTCAAAAGCATCAATTCTTTGCCGCTCAGCTTTCTTTATAGTCTAATTCATGTATCTATACATGACCACTGGGAAAACCATAGCCTGGACTAGATGGACCTTTGTTGGCAAAGTAATGTCTCTGCTTTTTAATATGTTATCTAGGTTGGTCATAACTTTCCTTCCAAGGAGTAAGTGTCTTTTAATTTCATGGCTGCAATCACCATCTGCAGTGATTTTGGAGCCCAGAAAAATTAAGTCAGCCACTGGTTCCACTGTTTCCCCATCTATTTGCCATGAAGTGTTGGTACTGTATGCCATGATCTTAGTTTTCTGAAATTTGAGCTTTAAGCCAACTTTTTCAATCTCCTCTTTCACTTTTATCACAAAGCTCTTTAGTTCTTCACTTTCTTCCATAAGGGTGGTGTCATCTGCTTATCTGAGGTTATTGATATTTCTCCTGGCAATGTTGATTCCAGCTTGTGCTTCCTCCAGCCCAGCGTTTCTTATGATGTACTCTGCATATAAGTTAAATAAGCAGAGTGACAATATACAGCCTTGACGTACTCCTTTTCCTATTTGGAATCAGTCTGTTGTTCCATGTCCAGTTCTAGCTGTTGCTTCCTGACCTGCATACAGATTTCTCAAGAGGCAGGTCAGGTGGTCTGGTATTCCCATCTCTTTCAGAATTTTCCACAGTTTATTGTGATCCACACAGTCCGAGGCTTTGGCACAGTCAATAAAGCAGAAATAGATGTTTTTCTGGAGCTCTCTTGCTTTTTCCATGATCCAGCGGATGTTGGCAATTTGATCTCTGGTTCCTCTGCCTTTTCTAAAACCAGCTTGAACATCTGGAAGTTCACAGTCATGTATTGCTGATGCCTGGCTTGGAGAATTTAAGCATCATGTTACTAGTGTGTGAGATGAGTGCAATTGTGCAGCAGTTTGAGCATTCTTTGGTAATGCCTTTCTTTGGGATTTGAATGAAAACTGATTTTTCCAGTCCTGTGGCCACTGCTGAGTTTTCCAAATTTGCTGGCATATTGAGTGCAGTACTTTCACAGCATCATGTTTGAGGATTTGAAATAGCTCAACTGAATTCTTTCACATCCTCTAGCTTTGTTTGTAGTGATGCTTCCTAAGTCCCACATGAGTTCACATCGAAGATGTCTCACTCTAAGTGACTGATCACACCATCATGATTACCTGGGTCATGAAGATCTTTTGTGTACAGTTCTTCTGTGTATTCTTGCTATCTCTTCTTAATATCTTCTGCTTCTGTTAGGTCCCTACCATTTCTGCCCTTTATTGAGCCCATCTTTTCATGAAATATTCCTTTGGTATCTCTAACTTTCCTGAAGAGATCTCTAGACTTTCCCATTCTATTGTTTCCCTCTATTTCTTTGCATTGATTGCTGAGGAAGGCTTTCTTATCTCCTTGGTATTCTTTGGAACTCTGCATTCAAGTGGGTAGATCTTTCCTTTTCTTTTTTTGCTTTTCACTTCTCTTCTTTTCCTAGCTATTTGTAAGGCCTCCTTAGACAGTCATTTTGCTTTTTTGGATTTCTTTTTCTTGGGGATGGTCTGGATTTCTGTCTCCTGTACAGTGTCACGAACGTCCATCCATAGTTCATCAGGCACTCTAGTCCCTTAAATCTATTTCTCACTTCCACTGTATAGTCATAAGGGATTTGATTTAGGTCATACCTGAACAGTCTAGTGGTTTTCTCTGCTTTCTTCAATTTCAATCTGAATTTGGCAATAAGGAGTTCATGATCTGAGCCACAGTCAGCTCCTGGTCTTGTTTTTGTTGACTGTATAGAGATTTTCCATCTTTGGCTGCAAAGAATATAATCAATCTGATTTCAGTGTTGACCATCTGGTGATGTCCATGTGTAGAGTCTTCTCTTATATTGTTGGAAGAGGGTGTTTGCTATGACCAATGCATTCTCTTGGGATAACTCTGTTAACTTTTGCCCTGCTTCATTCTGCATTCCAAGGCCAAATTTACCTATTACTCCAGGTGTTTCTTGACTATATACTTTTGCATTCCAGTCCCCTGTAATGAAAAGGACATCTTTTTTGGGTGTTAGTTCTAAAAGGTCTTGTAAGTCTTTATAGAACTGTTCAACCTCAACTTCTTCAGCATTACTGGTTGGGGCATAGACTTGGATTACCGTGATATTCAATGGTTTGCCTTGGAAATGAAGAGAGATCATTCTGTCGTTTTTGAGATTGCATTCAAGTACTGCTTTTTGGACTCTTGTTGACCATAATGGCTACTGCATTTCTTCTGAGGGATTCCTGCTCGCAATAGTAGATATAATAGTCATCTGAGTTAAATTCACCCATTCCAGCCCATCTTAGTTTGCTGTTTCCTAGAATGTCAACATTCACTCTTGCCATCTCCTGTTTGACCACTTCCAATTTGCCTTGATTCATGAACCTAACATTCCAGGTTCCTATGCAATATTGCTCTTTACAGCATTGGACCTTGCTTCCATCACCAGTCCCATTCACAACTGGGTGTTGTTTTTGCTTTGACTCCATCCCTTCATTCTTTCTGGAGATATTTCTCCACTGATCTCCAGAAACATATTGGGCACCTACTGATCTGGAGAGTTCATCTTCAGTGTCCTATATTTTTGCGTTTTCATACTGTTCATAGGGTTCTCAAGGCAAAAATCCTCAAGTGGCTTGCCATTCCCTTCTCCAGTGGACCACATTCTGTCAGACCTCTCTACCATGACCTGCCCATCTTGGGTGGCCCCACACAGCATGGCTTAGTTTCACTGAGTTAGACAAGGCTGTTGTCCATGTGATCATATTGGCTGGTTGTCTGTGATTGTGGTTTCCGTCTGTCTGCCCTCTGGTGCCCTCTCTCAGTGCCTACTGTCTTCCTGGGGTTTTTCTTACCTTGGATGTGGGGTATCTCTTCATGGCTGCTCCAGCAAAGTGCAGCCTCTGCTCCTTACCTCGGGCATGGGGTAGCTCCTCTTGGCTTCGCTTGTGCCCCATTGCAGCCGCCGCTGTGCCTACACTGTACTGTAATGTTAGATTTCCTAATTTGGACGCTACTCTCATGTTTATATCCTCCGAGCAGGATCAAAAGTCAACTGCTCTGTTCTCCAACCAATTACCTGATGAACAGCCCCCTGCCCATTCTTTCTTACAGCTCTAATCTTGCATGAGGCCTTTTGGATTCTGCTCTCAGCTTTCACTTTTCAGTGGCGTCCTTATTTTTCTTTATGGTTTTGCTTTCCTGTGTGGTTCTGCTCTCTTGGCTCTCTTTGGTTTCTTTGTCTTGTTGTCATCTGTCTTATATTTTCTGGAAAGTCAACTGTTCCAATCAATTGATGATGCCAACTCAGACTTTCAGCATTTCTAGAAATTTATTTTTCTTTGTGTTGTATTATTTTCCCAGAATTTGGGGTTCAGGAGGCAAATGTTTGAGCCTAGTTAGTCATCTTGAACCAGATATCTCTTGTGTGTTATTTTCAATAGCTCTATAACTTGTATAACAGGAGAGAGATTAAATAACATGTTAAAGTTTATATTGCTAACATGTGGAATGTCTGACTGATTTCAAAATCAAAGTTATTTCCAGTACCCCCGCCTTTTAAAATATTTGGGAGCCAAATGCCCAAAGGATCATTAATGTGCTGTTTATTTAGGATTTTAAAATTTTGTTTTCCCATTTCAGTAGCCCTTTGTTTAATGCTGGGCTTACACTTGAATAAAATATAATTGCAGATAGTTGATCTGACAGCATGAGTGGATTAGTGCTTTCAACAGTTGTTTGGTCATTAGAAGGAAAGCACTAATGCAAAACTCCACATTCCATTCTTTAAGCCGATTTCTCATTACTGTAATAATATAAATGGCTGATTCCCCTTTAAATATTATTTAAAAATATAACTCCACTTTTGGATAGAAGTAGAGAAGGAAAGTTATGTGCTTAGTGTCTTTTCAGGAATTTTCTACTTAATATTGTAAGGTTAGGATGCCAGAAATAGGGCTCATAATAGTGTTTAAATATTAGAAATATACACAAAGTTGTTTATGTAGAATAACATTATTTGTGACTATATTTTTTTCCTTTTGAAAATTGCATAATTGGAATGCTAATTGGTAGTTTTATAATGAGCTTTGAATATTCCTTACACTTTTCTTTGAACAGAAAACCCTGTAGGTGAAAGAAATAATTATATCAAATATGTTTATTTTATTATAGTTATTCAAATAATAAAACAATTTTATTTGTTAGAATATTGAAATTATATTAGACATTAATTATCTGGTATACTGATTTGTAATTAAAAAAAAAGTAAAATTGGTTAATATAATTTCATTTGAACAAAGAACAGAGAAGCAAATAGGCTTCATTAGTAAGCTGAAATCTGTATTTTCAAAGGACGTGAATTATAAGAGGGCAATGCCACTGTAGGGACTGGAGCTTTGTTAAGTCATATTTTTTATAATGTCAGTTTCTGGTGATCAGTAATGGTGTGGTAATTATGGTGGGGGCCCTATTTGACAATGAGACATGGAGCACTGAAGACTCTAGCTTTTTTCCTTATTATCAACCTGGACTCTGAGTCATGGCTTTTTTTCCCCCCCAGAAATTTGATGTGATAGCATTACTGAAAAGGAGAATTTTCCATGATAATATGCACAGTTATTAATAAAACATATCCTATTACACAATAATTGAATACATTTAATTAAAGTTGATGCAATGACAATAATAGAAAAAGGCAAGACTTTCCCCCAGTGAGTCACAAATGAGTGATGGTAATCAGTCTGGATTGTGCCAGAAAGGAAATAATCCAGGAGATGAGCTTCATGGCCCTTATTCAGTAACTCTTGGTTTCCTTACAATGAAATTTTAGTAGGAAATGCTAAGTTATGCATCCTCCTCTTAATAAACAGTGACAGTAACTCAATATGTCATAATCCTCTCCATTGTCTGACACTTCTTGATGCAGATCAGCAAGTTCTGAGTTCCTTTCATCTCTACATCGGTTCATCCGGACAAATTCTGAAAATGTATTTCTGTTCCCTAACAAACCACTATGGACACCTATCCTTCCACCTAGAAGGGACTATGTTCACTCTAAGATCAAGAAAGTGTGTCTGGAACCAATTAATCAGTGCACATTATTAAATTATCTGTTCCTAATGATTATTCTATTAGCTGGAAAATGATTGTGGTAATTATAAGCAGAGCAGATATATGAGCTCATAACAATTGTGTGGATTTAAATTTTCACTCGTGATTTCTCTCATAAAAAATTCCAAATGATGATTGAGTATGTTTCATTTTCTATGTTATTAGCATTTAGCAACTGTTTTGCATAGATATTGAGGAATCAAAATTGACTCACAGTTCAGGAAGGTTGAATTCTCCAAAGCACACAATGATGACCCATATAATGAATTCTTGGAGATTTGCTGTTAAATGGGCATTGCTATTAACTCTGAAGCAAAGAAGATGAACTTAGGAAAAATAAAGGAAAATGCTGTGTTGAGAAATAGATAAAAAGTTGAGGAAAAAGTAGACAGTTTCAAAAAGACAGCTTTTCAAACTAAAATTATTCACATTTAACTTTTTCCCTTATTCTTATCCACCATGTATCCACATACAACCCTCACAAACCACTGCAGAACTCCAATGGATATAATAGACAGCAGACTGTCACACTGTTACTCTTTGTCATATGCTCCTGAGGGACATAATAATTTAAATAATAAGGAAGCATCATTTTATGAGACCATGACTGTGCTTTATTCCTCGGTGGGGGGAAAAAAATTGACTGCTCTCCTGATTATGCTAGCCAGAGAACAGTTGTTTTCTTCATTTCATGGCTCTTATGAGTTTTTAGAAGGTATGGTCTTCTAATACATTCAGTAATACCAGTTAGGCAGAAAATACTTCTAAAGTTTTTACAGTTGGTAAGAATATTTTGCATGTACCCGGAAGCTTGTATGGCTCAGATCTTAATTATTTCAGTGTAACAGCTCAACCTTGACCCATTACCATAGGTCATACAAAAGGAGAGTTTGGCAACATAAATGAGTGAAGGGCCGCATGGGTATATTAATATTAATATCTACAGTGCACTTGGATTGTCTAAGCTAAGTTTGGATGCAAAGAGTAAGGCATTTTGCCTCTTTGTAAAATCAGCAGGCTTGATTCTACATGTTGAATATAGAAAGATACATCAAAGGTTAGTTTGCTGAACATGAAAAAAATATTGGACTTAAAAAATCTGGCTTTACCATCTGGCTTTGTTGATTACTAACCTCTTTCTTCAACAAATTATGTAGCATCTGAACTTTAGTTTTATCCTCTTAGATGTCTCACTTCAAAACTGGTTTAGAATTTATGAAAAGTCATAATTTATAGTATAAAGTGATTCAAACATAATAGAAAATAATCACATCACTTTTATATATGGAAAACTTAAAAAGTTTTGGGGAACTTGGTGAGTTTTTGTACTATTTATTCCAAGAACAAGCCTTTGTGCTTCAGGGGCTTCTGAACAGTCTCTATCGTTTACTGTCCCACAGCCGTCCACATATTCAGACACAATGGGAAGGACTGGTGTCAGGTTTGGGGCTTTTTGCCTTCCTATAGTGTCTTTCTTCACTAATACTCAGATTAGGCATCACTGACAAATCAAGCTCACCCTGCTACTGCTGCTGCTAAGTCGCTTCAGTCGTGTCCGACTCTGTGCGACCCCATAGACGGCAGCCCACCAGGCTCCCCCATTCCTGGGATTCTCCAGGCAAGAACATTGGAGTGGGTTGCCATTTCCTTCTCCAGTGCATGAAAGTGAAAAGTAAAAGGGAAGTCACTCAGTCGTGTCCGACTCTTCGCGACCCCATGGACCGCAGCCTACGAGGCTCCTCTGTCCATGGGATTTTCCAGGCAAGAGTACTGGCATGGGGTGCCATCGCCTTCTCCGAAGCTCACCCTACGTAACACTAAGCCAGAAGCAGTGGCAGAAAACTGTGATTGTTGCAGTAGTTGTTTGACTTAAAATTAGAAACTCTTTGAATTTTGAAACACAATTAAGATAATTCTGTTCAATATAGTTCTTCAATTAAAGATTCTTGGACATTTCCCAGAGAAATACAGGAATTTCAGAAGTTTTCCTGAATAGCCAAGCATTTTATAAACCCTTACATGTGTTTTCTGTCCAAACTGAATCAATATGAATTCTGGTTCCTCCCCCATATGTTTGTGCAAGATACAGTTTCTAACTAACACTTTGATGGAAACAATTCTGCAAAGAAAAATAAGTGCATTGGTCAAGATTCTGTAACGGTTGCTGTGTAGAAGAGAAATAAGATTTCTTTTCTTTTCTATGCTGTTAACTCAAGCTGATGTCTTGTGACCAGTGTAAATTCCTCAGGCACTTTCATACCTTCTCAGCCATCTACCTTCAGGCAGAAGCTACTGTGATTTGATCAACTGGAGAGATTGGTCAGGGAGATCTTGTAACATAATAGTTTTTAATGGAAGGAATACAACATAATTGGGAATCTGCAATGACAGGTGGCCCAGGGCATTAGCTTTCAATATTGCTCTTCCAGGCTTGTAGATAAACATGTAGCTGAGTGCACTGAACTAATCAAGGCTGAAGAGCAGCATATGTGCTGCTATAATTAACTGAAGGAGGGTAGCACCCTATTTCAGATCTTCACTATAAAGCCATAAAGCTTTGCATCTCATAGTGTGGTCCTTAGATCAGCAGTCTGCATCTCCTAAGAGCTTGTGGAAAATGCAGGCTCTCAGGCCCAACTCCATATATATTGAATTAAAAACTGCACAGTCTGCAGGTGATTTGTGTAAATATTAAAGTTTGAAATCACCACTCTAAATTTGTGGCACATGGACCATAGAAATTGGGTTTCTAGCCTTCCTCAGTTGTCATTTTAATGTTGTTTCTGTTTTTTTCCTTAGCTTGAATTTTTTTCAATAATGATGACCATAGACTTCTAATACCTAGGTGTCTTTTATTTGCTGTTAAAGCTTATCATCTCCTAAAAGCCCTCATCAAGATTTTCATAACATTCCAGTCATATTGGGCCAGCTCTTCAACAGTTCTTGGCCTTTAGTAAAATTAAAGCAATTAGCATCCCACATCTTGATGTCATGATCCTAATAATCCACTTTGACTTTTGGCTTTGACCTTTATAACTTAGGTGAATCGGGACACTGGTATAGATCTTTGCAGAGGTCCTGCATGTTTGAGGATATATGTGCTAATCGGGCTAGATTCCATCCCATCTCATCTGTTACATTGTTTATTATTGGTAATTGCACTTAAGTTACCACTCTGACCAAGCTACATATATAATTCCCTGTTTACTATTGTGTACAGTCAAATATATAAGTCAGGAGATCAGGAAGAATTTCCTAATGTATTTAGCATACAGGTTGTGGTAGGAGAATGAGGGCTGGGCTGTGAAATAGCAACAATTTCGACTTTGGATGTTTCTTGACACTTAAATAATGAAAGAGAGCTAGAGACGTAGCTGAGGGTTGGTGGTGATGATATTCTTCTTCCTGCCTAGCATGTGGGCGTATTGAAAGGGGGCAGCACCGTTCAGAGATAGATGGAGTCCCTGTGACCTTATGGGAGAGAATCTAGAAGGTTCAGTGACTTAGTGAGTTGTCTTTGGTTAATGGTATTAAGGGCTTCCCAGGTAGCTCAGATGGTAAAGAATCTGCCTACTCAGGAGATGTGAGTTTGATCCCTGGGTGGGGAAAATCCCCTAGAAGAGAGTGTGGCAACCCACTCAATATTCTTGTCAGGAAAATGCCATAGACAGGGGAACCTGGTGTGCTGTAGTCCATGGGGTTACAAAGAGTCAGACACAACTGAAGGGACTGTATATGCAGACACATGTCTACTAGGAAGAAAGCCAGTGATTTGATGCCCAGTATTTTATTCAGTATGTTTCTATTAACAGAGAAGGAAAAGGAAATAACAAACTCCTTAAAATGAATTTTCCTAGTGCTGGAGGTACACTTGCATGCCATTAACATCCCCACGACCCCCCTTCATAGATCATAAGCTATTTGGAAGTTCTGGTTTATTTGGATAAGTTAATTGTATAGTGGCGATTGTGTGTTGGCAGGCCTTTGCAAAGCATGAGAGATTTAATTACCTTGAGGGATTATGTTGAAACTGTCACTGGTCAAATGTCTTTTCTAATGCTTTTGAAGGATATGTAACAAAATATCTCTGGCTACAAGGTATACACACAAGTCCATAAAAGACTTTTTATCCTCTATATTCATTTCCTGTGGCTGCTGTAAGAAATCACCAAAAACCTAGGGGCTTAAAACAACACATAGTTAGTCCTTCACAATTATGGAACCCAGGAGTCTTAAATCAAGGTGTCAGTAGTCCTGCTTTTCCTCTGAGGCTCTAGGAAAGAACTGGTACCCTTTAGCTTCCAGCTTCTGCTGGCTGACTAGCATTCCTGCGCTTATGGTCCCATCACTCTAATCTTTGCCACACTGCTTTCTGCTCCTTTCTGTATCTGCCTTTGTCTCATAATGGTACATGTGATGACATTTATGGCCCTCTCAAATAATTCAGGATAGAGGAGTGATCAAGTAACACTTTAGAGAAGGTGGTATCCACTCTTTAGCTATATAAGGTAATAAAAGTCTTCATAGATTAGGACACGAACACATCTTTTGGAGGGGTCCCCTATTTAATGCGCTATCTCCCTTACTGGTTCTTTCTAAGTTTAATGAAAAACATTTTGGAAGTTTCATCAATTATTTTGAGTGGAGAGTCAAATACAGACTTGTATACCCAAACTTCTTACTCTTTTGACTCTAGGCTTGTATCCTGGCACTCAGATCCTTTGCCAGATAAGGAATGATCAGGATCAGCTTATGATTTGGGAAGAGGTGTGCCACTGGCTGAAAGACTGAGGGAAAATTATCATTCAGGGAGAGCTAGGATCCAGACAAGGCTTGTATATACATATTGACATCCATGTGGATAGCCTGATGTGGCGCTGTATTGGAGCCTTCTGAGTCTAGCCACGCATTACAGTCTTTCTGATAACGCAGCTTGATATCTTATTTATAAACATAATATTTACCACTAAAGTGGTATATCATACATGTTAAAAGACTTTTGGGGATATTTTTCCTGCTAAGTGAGGACTGATAACTCCCTCACAAATGTCCTTGGCTCAATTGGATACTATGTCTTAGAGCAAGCATCTTCCTTAGTGAGTTGTGTTTTTCATACTGATTACAGGCGGGCTAAATATCAGAGCTGTACATGCCTATCTCAGAGGCCGCTCCGTGTGCATGGACACTGTATCTAGTAGAGAGGTATACACCAACTGAAAGAGCAGAAGCACTGATTGTGGGGACCAAAGAGTGTGGCGAGGCATTCTAAAGGAGATCAGCCCTGGGATTTCTTTGGAAGGAATGATGCTAAAGCTGAAACTCCAGTACTTTGGCCACCTCATGAGAAGAGTGGACTCCTTGGAAAAGACTCTGATGCTGGGAGGGATTGGGGGCAGGAGGAGAAGGGGACGACAGAGGATGAGATGGCTGGATGGCATCACCAACTCGATGGACGTGAGTCTGAGTGAACTCCGGGAGATGGTGATGGACAGGGAGGCCTGGCGTGCTGCGATTCATGGGTTCGCAAAGAGTCGGGCATGACTGAGCAACTGAACTGAACTGAGCTGAGACACTTTGGGCTGTCCCCTGAACTGTTGCCTTAGTGACATAGCATTAATGACTCCTATTTTCTTACTCTCTTTGTTGCTGTCTCCAGATGAGGGTCCAAAGTGGAGAGAGGCGATGCAGAGCACTGTGAGATGGGTTGCACTGTGAGATGGAGGGAGGGAAGGAACCCTGAGAATGGTAGGGTTGCAACTCCAGGAGAACACTGCTCTGTAAATGGATGGATATTCACAAATTTATAGTCTACAGTGTGTGGTATTGCTAGGAATTAGGTTTCCTTTCCTTAGGAAAAATGCCTGAGGTGCTGCATTAGGCCTGGGGCTTTAGAAGAAGGAATAGAGGCCAGAGCAAACTAGAGATATGTTTTTCCTTGAACCCAAGAAGGTAATGGAATTCAAGCAAAATATATTAAAAAATATATTAGCTGTACCTAATGCATGCAGTTACATGATTGCCCCCCCCCAAAGCAGTCTCCTTAGAAATGACTTACCTAAATTCCATTTATTTCTCTAAAAATAGGCATTCAGAATATAAGCATTGCTGGTCATGAGCTACTTTGTACATGTGAGAATTTTTACATCAGAGAATGTTCTGTCCAGGCAGAAAGTATCACTGTGAGTGTTTTGGGAAAACTTCTCAGCTGTGGGCATCTTGCTGTGATGCAAATTTATAAATTTCCTAATCATATCTATTCTAGACAAAAAAGAAAATTAGAGCGTAAGCTGATTCAGGAAATTTTCTTATTTGGCAAAAATTACCATCAAGAGACAGATTTGACAAAACTGTTCAATATTGGGGCGGGGATTCTAATGATTTCCTAATAACATGTGCCAACAGTAAAGTGGAAACACCATGTCAATTTGTGAAAAAATTTTATAACATTATAGTATAAAAAAGATTCAAAATAATAATAGTGGGAAAATAAAATTAAGTTGAACTTTATTTTGTAATGTGCTTATCACCTTTAACTTGACATATAAACAGGTGCTTATATAACCTTTCAGTGCTTAGGTTCTCTAAGGCTCTATCTGGAGCCTTTTTTGGACTCCAGAATCAAGATGCTATTAGAAATGGGTTAGTATGTAAGCTTCCTGTGTCAGCCTTACAGCGCTGTTATCAATAATGTTATCAAGTCCCTTCCTTGTTTATTGATATTGAGGATGGTTCTAAAGACACTTATTGGTCAGGGATGGAGGCTAGAATAGTTATATAGTTAGAACGAAGAGTGACATCTGAATTACTCACTAACTTTGAATGCTTAGCACTGTGTACCAGCAAAGGCATGTTAACTCCAGTGGCAGACAAGAAGATGCAGCCCAGAAACCACTTATGGTATATATAAGCTAGTGGCCCATGGAAAGTGCTTCTATCTAGTAGTGAAGTAGTGAACATCCTTCATAGTTAATAATGTCGGATTGCTCCCCAAAACTGAAGCTGTTAAAATAATGGATCCCAACAACCATTCATAGATTAGATAAGCGGTGGTGAGGTGGTGATGTGGAGTCGTCTGTGGCAGCAGTCACCACTGCTGCCTCCTGACAGTAGCAGCCATGAATGTTTGAGCTGCCTCTCATTCAACGGAATGGGTTGAGAGTGAAGAGTAACCTGAAGGAGGGAGAGGGGTCTGACAGCATATGGAGGTGGAGACCCAATAATTCTCCATTTTTGAAGAGTTTCCAAAGAGGAATAAATACCCGCTAAGAGCAAAGTCAAAGATAGTAGAAATGAGTTGACTCTCCAAAGGCACAGAGAATTCCACCCAACATTAAGGCTGACAAAATGCCGGAGAAGATGCTTCCCACGTGGTTAAGTATTTCTCAGTGAGTGAACTGCCATAGTACACCCCAGGGTGGGGAATCTTCATTAAGAATGGGTCTGGAGTAATTGTACAAAATAGACTCTCTTTTATGCATAGCTCAGATGAATGTTTGAGCAAATGTGTCAGAGTTCATTAACAGCAAGTAACAAAAAAACAGCTCTTGTTTTTTAAAAGAGAAGTTAATTAGCAAGATAAGCAATAGCCTATATTGCTGAGGGGAAAGCTAAAAATCCAGCCCAGAGAAAGATTAGGAACTAGGCAGCTCAGGGATCTTGGGAGGAAATACTGATAAACATGAACATCATGAGAACATCACGAAAGACCAATGAACAGTCTTTGCAGGGTTTTGCCATTAAAATGAATTAAGTTCAGCTACTTTCCAGCTGTGTGACATTCTGTTTAAGCTACGACTGTTCCAGTCTTCCATGTCTGTTTTGTCCCAGTTGGGCCATATGTAAACTGCTCGTCCAGGAGAGAGCAGAGCAGTATACTGAAGGTCTGGAGACATCTTAAAATAGGACAGGGCTGTCTCCCCAGAGGAAAAAAATAAGGTGTTGGGGCCAATATGATAAGCAGTGCTGAACACTTGTGCCCTGTAACCCAGGCCTTGTCTGCCCATATTCATAACATCTTTACATCCACATCAAAAATGTACCATCACCACACATATCCTAAAGTCTAACGTGTTTATTTCATTTCAGTTTCAAAATATTTGGATGATGAATATTTGTTCTAGTTTAGTCTCTTTCCTGTTGCAGTGTAGTGCAACTGAAGAAACTTAGGGGAATTTACCCACAGCCAACATATATTTAGTTCAGTTCAGTCACTCAGTCGTGTCCGACTCCTTGTGACCCCATGAATCGCAGCACGCCAGGCCTCCCTGTCCATCACCATCTCCCGGAGTTCACTCAGACTCACATCCATCGAGTCAGTGATGCCATCCAGCCATCTCATCGTCTGTCGTTCCCTTCTCTTCCTGCCCCTAATCCCTCCCAGCATCAGAGTCTTTTCCAATGAGTCAGCTCTTCGCATGAGGTGGCCAAAGTACTGGAGTTTCAGCTTTAGCATCAGTCCTTCCAAAGAACACCCAGGACTGATCTCCTTCAGAATGGACTGGTTGGATCTCCTCGCAGTCCAAGGGACTCTCAAGAGTCTTCTCCAACACCACAGTTCAAAAGCATCAGTTCTTCGGCACTCAGCCTTCTTCACAGTCCAACTCTCGCATCCATACATGACCACTGGAAAAACCATAGCCTTGACTAGACGGACCTTTGTTGGCAAAATAATTAGGAACAATTAAGTAACAAAAAAAAAGTTATATACATAGACATGTACTATCCATACCCACACACAAACACACAACAGAGCAAGGAAGGAAATAAAGGACTTTTTCTGCAACAGGTCTTGAAGCCACTGCTGGATCTGTGGTTTTTCTTCCCAAGTACATACTCAAAGTTTTCCTTCCTTTCTACCAGTGTCTGTAAGTTATTTTACCCCATATTTTGATGAAACATATCTCCATCCCTGAAGATTCTGGACCCTGGGTTATTTTACCTTGTAAGCTTGCTCTCTTTCATTAATACATAAAGGAATGCCAAGGGACTCCAAATTTCCATCCATGTTGTACTCTATGTGCAGTGGAAATCCTATTTTCTACTTAAAATTAGAGTAATCATTCTAGAAAACACCATGTTTACTATTCTTCCTCTCCCCTTCCCCCACCCCCCTTTTTAGTGGCATTAGAAATGTCCATAGGCCAAATGGGACTTGGGAGACTCCTTCTGAATGGAGTGACCACAAAATCTCTGGTAAAGCATTTTTATATTTGGTATCCAGATTTCTATACATCAGCTGAGCTAAGTGTCACAAACATGGAAAGAAGAGAAAATTGCCGATGTCATTGTTAGATCTCAAGAAGGGCCTTTTACACTCGCTCCCTGGTTATGGGAAACACTGCAATGTTTGTAGGTAACAAGATCCTTCATTAAACTACGAGTCTCTTTGCTGGCCCTGTATATACTTTTGGGTGAAAGGATTCATGATAATAACAATGATAATTGTTAAAAAAGAATAATAGGGACTCCTGTGAGAAGGAACTCATTGTGTTAATTTTTTCATTTATTTGGTTTTTGGCTGCACTTTGTGGCATGCAGGATCTTAGTTCCCTGACAGGGGACCGAACCCATATGCCCTGCAGTGGAAGTGAAGAGTCCAAAGCGCTGGACCACTATGGAATTCCACACATTAATTTTTATTGTAAGTAATTTTCTTGGTTAAAGGTTATGATGTTGAAAGTACTATGAAGATCTATTAGGTGTTCAGGAAGCTCTCAAATGCTGGGCTGGCAGAGGTGTAAATGGCAAGAGAACAACTTGCATCATAGGATATGTATGTTCCAAAGTGGACAAATTGCTACCTTTCTCACTATAGGAGGGGTCAGTTCAGTTCAGTCACTCAGTTGTGTCCGACTCTCTGCGATGCCATGGACTGCAGCATGCCAGGCTTCCCTGTCCATCACCAACTCCCGGAGCTTACTCAGACTCATGTCCATTGAGTCCGTGATGCCATCCAACCATCTCATCCTCTGTTGTCCCCTTTTCCTCCTGTCTTCAATCTTTCCCAGCATCAGGGTCTTTTCCAATGAGTCAGTTCTTCACATCAGGTGGCCAAAGTATTGCAGTTTCAGCTTCGACATCAGTCCTTCCAATGAATAATCAGGACTGATTTCCTTTAGGATGGACTGGTTGGATCTCCTTGCAGTCCAAGGGACTCTCAAGAGTCCTCTACAGCACCACAGTTCAAAAGCATCAATTCTTTGGTGCTCAGCTTTTTCTATAGTCCAATTCTCACACCCATACATGACTACTGAAAAAACCATAGTCTTGACCAGACAGACCTTTGTTGGTAAAGTAATGTCTCTGCTTTTTAATATGTTGTCTAGGTTGGTCATAACTTTCCTTCCAAGGAGTAAGCGTCTTTTAATTTCATGGCTGCAATCACCATCTTCAGTGATTTTGGAGCCCCCCAAAATAAAGTCTGCCACTGTTTCCACTGTTTCTCCATCTATTTGCCATGAAGTGATGGGACTGAATGCCATGATCTTTGTTTTCTGAATGCTGAGCTTTAAGCAAACTTTTTCACTCTCCTCTTTCACTTTCATCAAGAGGCTCTTTAGTTCTTTACTTTCTGTCATAAGGTGCAGTATAAGAAACATACCACTGAATAGCCCCTCAGACTGTATGAAGTGAAGTCACTCAGTCGTGTCTAACTCTTTGCGAGCCCATAGACTGGAGTCTACCAGACTCCTCCATCCATGGAATTTTCCAGGCAAGTGTACTGGAGTGAGTTGCCATATACCTGACACTAACACAATATGGTAAACCAATGTTGTACTTAAAATTGTACTTCGGGGACTTCCCTTGGGGTCCAGTGGTTAAGAATTCGCCTTGCAATGCAGGGGACGTGGGTTGATCCCTGGTCGGTGAATTAAGATCCCACATACCATGCATCAACTAAGCACACACACCACAACAAAATGATTCCTTATGATACAACTAAGACCTGAGGCAGCCAAAGGAAAATAAATAAATATGAAAGATGTACTTCTATTAAGAAAAAAAAAAAAGAGGTAGAGGCGGGGATGAGCAGGCAGTGTTTCACCACATGCTGTAAATGGGTCATAGCAGACCATCCAAACATGAATTAAAGGTTCTCCAAAATTTCTGATGAGCAAGCCCCCCACCATCACCCTCCACAGGGGTTGGAGGTAACAGATGTTTTCTTCTTTTATTTTGGAATTTGGAGGACGATCTCCTAAATCAGATCCCGTTAGTTTTCTACTGATGCTGTAATGCATTACACAAATGTAGTGGCTTAAAATAACACAAGTATATTTAGTAGCTCTGTAGATCAGAAGTCCAATACAGGTCTCAATGGGCTACGACCAGGGTGCTGGCAAAGCTGTGTTCGTTTCTGGCTGCAGGGCAGAATCTGCTTCCTTACTTTTTCTAGCTTCTGGAGGCTGCCTGCATTCAGTGACTTTTGACTCCCTTTCTCTATGTTCAGAGTCAGCAAGATCACGTCCATCTAGCCCTTCTTCCATCATTACAACTCTCTCTTTCTAACTCAGCCAGAAAATGTTCTCTGCTTTTAAAGACTTTTGTGATTACACTGGACCTGGAGGGATATCTGGGATAATCTCTCCATCTGGAGGTTCATATTCTCAATCACATCGACAGTGTCCCTTTGTCATGTAAAATTACACATTCACAGGTTCCAGGGCTTAGAGTGGATATAATCTTTAGGGGAGGGGACATTATTCTGCCTACCAAGGTGATTAATCCTGATAGTGGTGTCTTGAAGAGATAACGCCATAGATTGAGAGGTCAGATACCAGGATCGGCCTTGTTCCTGTTTATTCTGAAAGCTATTGTTCTGTCATTCCCTCAGTTTTGTGAATAATCATCCACCATCCAATAAATTCCTTTTTTTTTTCCCTTTAATTAATTAGACTTAGGTTTTTTGTTGTTGTTGTTGGGGGGGGGCCCACCTAAGAAATTTATGTCACTAGTTGGGAAGGGATATTGGGCTTGAAGAAGAAAAAAAAACTTTTCTATTAAGACAAGCTGGTAAAGTTTATAGCATAGGGAAGAACAGATGTGGAGCTGTGATTCACTCTGGATGGGTAACATGCGGTAAACATAGGGAGACTGAATTAAACACAAGTAGGAGCTAATCTGTTTGACTTCATGCCCTTGGGAGGGGGGCAATGATCAGAGATTGAAACAAAGCAGGGGTGAAGCGTATTCAATTTGGTCCACATGGGGAATTGAGAATCAAGAGACATCTCAGAATAGCAGGCCCCATGGTGGCTTTGTGTAAAAATGGAGGTTATAGATTTACTTAATGCAAAATAAGATTGTTCTAGAGATTCAAATCCAAGGGACCAGAGCAAAACCTCTAGGTAAAAAGTGTTAACAGAAAGCAAATGAGAAACAGACTCCAGATACACAGGGATAGAGGTTGACAATGTTCTGGGCTTTGACGACACCAGGAGGGGATTGCAAAGAAATGATGGGTAGAATATCTGGCTACTTGTTACATATGCACAGAAGTGAGGCTATACTTAAAATATGAGGCTTCACATTTCAGCTGAAAATTTAGATATCATTTCAAAGCATGCTGATATCTGAGGTGAGGATTATTTTTATATTGATCTGATATTTTCTCAAGTACTCCAAGAAAATTATTGGGTAAGTGGCCTGCAAATAACCAGTCTCATAGGAATAAATTAAAGGTAAATGATAGAATTTAGAGAGCAAACCAAATCTAACTTTCTCAAGATCTCACATTCCCCTAGCACTGTGGTAGGTGTTTTTTCTGTTTATTTGTTTTGTTTTGTTTTGTTTTTTTTTTAAATCACAGTAGTTGATGAGAATGATGTCTGTTAGTGCTTGGTTTATTTTAGTAACATGTTGTACTATTGGACACATAATTTTTGATGTCAGCCCAACTCACTCTAGACTCATTGAAATGCTACGCCATAGATACACCTTTTTCTAATTGTTGATGCCATCTTGTTTCACTTGTAGTCTATTCTAGATCTGCTATTGACTACTTGCTTGACCTGGGGTAGATCTTTTCGCTTTTTTTGGATTTCACTTTCACATGTGTAAACATAAACAAATATTAGGTGGCCTCCATCCTTCATTCACTCAATAAATATTTATCAAGCATCATAGCTAGGGATGCAAAGATGACAAACACATCCCTACCTCTGTAAAGCATACAAATAACAATTTAATTTTCAAAAGTGTGATTAATTTCTACATAAAGGCAGGAAAAGGGAGCTAAGGAGGTATTGGAGGTAGAACTGAGGAATGGGAAGGACGGGGAAGGAGGGGCTGCCCCAAAGCTCTTCAGTAGGTGTGGCATTGTATCTGAGTCCATCGATTCAGGAGTGAATCAGGCAAAGGGGGCCTCGTGTTGGAAAGATAGTGAGGGGGATCAGTGAGGACCCAGTGCTGGCTGGGAAGTGTCAGTGCTTCTGCACAGTTGCAGCCTAACTGTGAGAATCTAGGTGTTGCTGTTTGTTGTTCAGTTGCTCAGTCATGCCCAACGCTTTGCAACCCCATGGACTATAGCACACCAGACTTCCCTGTCCTTCACCATCTCCTGAAGCTTGCTCAAACTCATGTCCATTGAGTCAGTGATGCCATCCAACCTAGACAAGCTGGAAAAGCTGCTCAACTAACCATCTTTCTCTCTGAAAATACCCAGCACAAGTGTCCTCAATGTCTAACCTCTGGAAGGCACCAGAATCTGCAAATCAATGGGCAGGTGCATCCACAGACTCGGCTCCTTTCAATCTTGTTCAAAAGATGACTCTTCATGGACCCCTCCATTATCTATTTATTGAATTAAATTTCTTTAATTTAAAATTAAAACTGCCATTTTTTCTCCTGACATTATTGACTTATTCTGCTCTATTTTTTAAAAATATCTGTCATATTCTATAAATGTTGCATAATTTACTTATTTATCATGTTTGCTATATATTTAGTATCTCTTCTCCCAGAATGACAAGCTTTATAAAGTTAAGGATTTCTTTTTATTTCTGTTTTGGTGATTTTCTCTATAGCAGTACCTGGCATATAGAAGGTGCTCAGTTGAAAGAATGATCCACAGATGAGTTCAAACTTAAAGGATATTCAGTTTTTAAAAAATAGATATAGAGGAACATTGTGGGTGATGTGGTTTAGGTAAGTGAAGTGAAGTCGCTCAGTCATGTCCGACTCTTTGCGACCCCATAGACTAGCCTACCAGGCTCCTCCGTCCATGGGATTTTCCAGGCAAGGGTACTGGAGTGGGTTGCCATTTCCTTCTCCAGGGAATCTTCGAGACCCAGGGATTGAACCCAGGTCTCCCACATTGCAGGCAGTGGCTTTACTGTCTGAGCCACCAGGGAAGTAGGTGAGTGAACATACATCGAATCGGGGTTGATGGTTGACCAGGAAGACTTATAAGAGCAATGGGAAACTGAAGGCACTCTGAGGGCTCTGCCTGCCTGATAAGAAATTTGGATTTCACTTATATCCACATCATTATGTTTAAGAAAGAGTCTAAACAAAAATTTAGAATCACAATTTGTTAAGAAATTACAGAACTGTATGTTTAATCTGAGCTCTCAGATATCATTGCTAATAGTGAGATCCTTTCAGAATTCTAAATAGACTATCACCTGGTAGTGTTAGGTCAAAAGGAAAGAGATACAAATAAAATGAAAATGTATGGTGCTACAAAAGCAAAATATTTAGGAAAAAGAAAAGAATATCTAGATACAAAACATCATCTTGGAGAAAAATTAAACAGAAACAAATAAAAATAACATAATTGAACAAAGAAAAGGTTTAAGGAATGTAGACTTTGATAGACAGTGTAACAGGAAATGAGAAATCTAGTGAAAAAGTTGGAAGATGTTTGACATTAACAGTACAACAAAACCTATGAGGCAAACTTGATTAAAAGTATTTTGAAGGCCATTTTCTCTTTTGTCCCTTTTCCCCACTATATTCACTGGAAAAATGTCACTTTCCTTGTTCTGTATGTTATTGAATTATAAAGCCTTGGGTGACAAAACCCCTTCCCCTCATCTTATTTGTTCACTGCAATACAAACTACACATTGGCAACAAGCACAGAAGATCCTCTCACTAATCACAGACACAATGTCATTTGGAAAGAATTAGAATGATAATCTAATAGATTGATTACTAATCTGAAATTGATAAACAGGTCAATGACCTCCTGGAATTTCATGGAACATTTGTGAGTATGGACATTATTCTAAATGAAGGGGTCTACTCTTTTCATTACAGTTTTGAAAGAATCTAGGGTACCCAAGATGTCCATGATTATTAGAATCTGACCAACTATCTCTGTTTGCCTGGATGCAGAACTTTCAGTTTTAAAACTAGGAAACATCCCAGGCAAATGGGGACAAGTTGGTCACCCTAATATTAATAACTACTGTAATCAATATATATATATATAAATAAACATATATATGTGTGTAATCCATACACATATAAACATATTTTTATATATGGAAACATATATGCATATATGTATATGGAAACTTAAACCCAGAAGAATGGCACTGATTTCCAAATTTGCTGGAAAATCTGGGGCCTGAGTGTTCCTGTCTTTTTCCATGTGACTAGGTAATTCACATCTTTTCCTCTATACAGTAATACCATTTTCTCTTCTAAACTGTTGAACGTGAAAATATTGTTTGGTTGCTAAGTCACATCCAACTCTTCTGCAATCCCATGGACTGTAGCTAGCTAGGCTCCTCTGTCCATGGGATTTCCCATGCAAGAATACTGAAGTGGGTTGCCATTTCCTCCTCTAGGGGATCTTCTAGCCCAGGGATTGAACCCAGGTCTCTTGCCTCTCCTGCATTGAGCCACCAGAGAAGCCCATGAAAAGCTTACCACAGGCAAAAATATATATTGTAAATTTCTCTATATAATTTCTCTCATTAGAATGTATATGTTCAATATATTCTCAATTTAAATTTAGAAGTACAAATATTTAAAAGTATAAGTGAATAGACAGAAATATGGTTTGAAAAGAAAATTTTAGCCAGGTTTTATACTATTTACTTTTTCAGTGCCAACTACTTTAATACTGGTTTACTGCAAAGTTAATTATAGATGAACTATAAAATATAGCCTTTGCTTTGCTATTAAAAGAGAGTTAAATGCCTACTTGGACTGGATATCATTGCAGAAATGAATTTTCACCTACAATGTGAGTTTTAGAGTAAGTTTGAGCACTGTGTAATCTATTGCTATTAATGGACTCATCTACAGTGGCATCCTCTAAATCATATGTAATGGGATATAGTCTACGTTTTTCAACATGTGGTTTTTTTTTTTATTCATAGAGAGGCTGTATTATGAAAAATATTATCTTAGAGTAGTAGTTTGGTTGTTAGGCTGACACACATGTGACAGTACTGAGGTTTCAATTATCCACTTGCATCAATCAATCTTTTTGTTTTCAACACTGTTGCCTGCAGTAATGTCACAGCTTTTCTGTCAGACAGAAGAACTTTGCGGGAAATGTTATTCATTACAGCTGCAAATCTGTCACCGTGCCTGGCATGGCTTGTTAATGACAACATTTATTTCAAAGAGCCATGTTTCGCTTTGTTGCAGGAGAGTTGACTTTGTGATCGTAAAGTCTAATGAAATGCCAAGAAGATGAAGTGAACAAAATTTTCTAAAAATATGCTAAAGTGATCCAAATCTGTTTTTTTAAAAAGGAGAATACATTTACATTCATATTTTCATGCTCTTACTTGTGTTTGCAAACGAGTACCCTTAGAATTAGGAAGGCTGTATTTGGGTGGCTGTAGAAAGGTTGTTCTTCCCCTGTGTTGCAATAACTTTTCCGATGGACACAAGTTAATTGTCCAGGCTTGGATGAAACATAGAAAATGCTTAGTAATGTTGCATTTCTTTCTGAAAACCCTTTGTGAAAGCTGCATAATGACGAGTAGCAGTGCATAATGATTCATGAAAACTAATATATTCTTAGTAATTTTTGTGTTATTTAAAAAATTGTGTGCTAAAAGCGATATGTGTTACTGAGATGAGCGCTAGAAGAAAAGGGAGGGGTATTCCTCAATTTAACTGAGAAGGTTAATTTCTGTTTTTTTTCCAATGGCTAGACTAACACGTAAATTGCTTTGAAGTGAAAATAACACTGCTGGTCGTAAAACTTCTGTTTGGAAGTTAAGTTGAGAAAAGAAGTGTGCAGCTCTTTGCATCTCCTTCCATCCAGGGATGGGAGGTGGAGCCCATTTCTCTACCTCTTGAGACTGAATTGGCCTTGTCACTTGATCAACAGAATGGGAGAAGCAAAGTTGAACTTGTTTTAAGCCTTGAACTTGTTTAAGCCTTAAGAGGCCTTGCACACTTCCTCCTGTTCCCCTGGAGCCCAGCCACCAACCTGGCTTCCCTGGTGGGGCACCAGGTGGATCTGAGATAAGCCACAGTGCTAGCTGAATGATCTTAGCCCAGCCAGCCCCCACTTCATCTTGGCAGCTCACTCTAGAGTTATTAGTGACCCAGCCTAGATGAGTAGTCAGTGCAGAACACCTGTCAACTCACAGAATAGTGAGTTAAATAAATGATGCTTGTTGTAGCCTATGAAGTTTTAGGAACGTTTATTATTCAGTTTTCTTATACGGATGACAAACTATTGAATCAAATGGTCTTTTAGTTTGTTTCAAGATTTGTCTTTTGTGAATCATGTGAACCAAGCTGAAAAGACTATTATTAAAGATTAAGGTTGCAGATGTGATGTAAAAAGTTCATAACATCTTGAAAGAAATTAAAATATCTAAATGCATAGAAGTACTATTATCTGTTCAATCTACATTTTATCTTGATTCTTTCTTTGTTTATACCTCTCTCTCTGTATATACCTATTTTCTAAAAGCCTTTTCTGATTTCCCTCTTGTTGTAGCGTTAATTCTAAGCTCTTTAGCAGGTGAATTTTTTTCTTGCAGTTTTACTGTTATATAATTGACATATGACATAGTATAGGTTTAAGGTGTACAACATAATGATTTAATATATGTATATATTACAAAGCAAGTGAATATTTACATTCTTCCCCAAAATTGATATGTTGAAACCCAACTCCCCAGACTGATGGTATCAGGATGGTATTGGACCTTAGGGAGGTAATTAGGATTAGATGAGATCATGAGGGTGGAGCTCTCATGAAAGGGATAAATGCTCTAGTCCCTCATTGCTAGGTTGGTAAAGAATTTACCTGCACTGCAGGAGACCTGGGTTCAAATCCTAGGTCAGGAAGATCCCCTGGAGAAGGAAAGGGCAACCCACTCCAGTATTCTTGCCTGGAGAATCCCATAGGCAGAAGAGCCTAGCAGGCTACAGTCCATGGGGTCGCAAGAGTCAGACATGTCTTAGTGACTAAACCACCAAGCGTCACAGGAGAGCTTGCTTTCCTTCACTGCTCTCAGACATGTGAGGATACAATGAGGATACCATGTGCAACCTGGAAGATAACTCGCCAAAACCCTAACCATGCTAGCATCATGTTCTTGGATTTCCAGCTTCTAGAAATGTGTGGAAAAACCTTTCTGTTGTTTCTAAGCTACCCAATCTACTGTACTGTCTTCGTCAGGACATATAAAGCACTGGATCCCCATTCCTTTCTGAATATGCCACATTTGTCATCCCTTCTTGGCTTCATATGTGCTTTTATCTTCCTTGGGAATACCCTCCTCCCTCTTCTTCACCTGATGAAAAACTTACTCTTCAAAGCTCATTTGAAATGTGATCTCTTCTATGAAGTCCCTCCTAAGTTTCCTGTTGGAGATACCTGTTGCATTGACAAGGCTCCACTGTATGGATTGTGATTTTTTTTTTTTTGTTTATATGGTTGTTTCTTCTCTCATATTATGCATTCTTGCAGAACTTCAGATATTAGGTAGAACAAATAATTATCTTCTACACTGTCCTTGCATGAAGATATGCATCTTAATTTAATATTCACAAATGAGAAGGAGTAACTGATTTGTCTTTTAGATACTATCCAAGGAGATTTCTAAGTTCAGTGTAGATAAAATTCATGTACCACCCTTCTCTATGATCTCATTGATTTGTTTGAAGCATATTACTAAAACTAAGTGCTAACAATAAAACAACAGTATATTAAAGGAGCAGTTCATTCAGTAGGTTTTTCTTCAGAGTCTTGAACGCTGCATATTCTATCAGTAGAAAAATGTTAAAGACTGAAGGAAATCTAAGGTAGCAGCCTCCTCGGGAGTACTGTGTACACACAGAGGATACCTTGAAATCATTTAAACACAGAAGATTATTATAAATTGATTTGTCATCTTCCAAGAACTTGAGTTACTGAAACTCTTGAATCATCCCTTGAAAAAAGTGGACAAGCTGGATAATTGTTGCTTGCTAATTTCCTTGGGAGAAAAACATGAACTCACTTGTCTAGACATGCTGATTGTAATCCATCAAGCAATGATTAAACAGTAATACTTTTCTTCATTATACAGAATGTTAAAGAGACCTTTGAATAACAATTAGAATTCTTGAAACACAGAAGATAAAGGGTCTCAGCCCATAAACAAAGGCTTTATAGAAACTCATATGCAAAATAAAAGTGAGGATAAATTCTTCATTCAAAGAAAAAGAAGCAACAACCATGTTGTAGGAACCTGATTCCAAGGAATTTAAAATTAAATATCTCATAATCCAATCTTGGGAATAATTTTAATGTAAATATTTAAGTAAAATCTAATAAGTTAAAATATATAATTATGTGATAATTATGTATATTTTATATATAAAAATTTTAACCCCATGTGGAATAATCATGCCATTCTCTCCAGCACTGATATCATAGGCTCCATACAAATGCACAGATTTTATTTAATTATCTTCTCATTTGTTTTCTCTCATATATTTCTTCGGTTTCTTTTGCTGGGTTTTAATCTGTTTAGCAGTCAGAGTATATCTTCTTCTAGGCCTTTTGTTGTCGTCACAGCTGAGTTAATGTCTGTCCAGTTCTAATCAATAATGTATTGATTGAAGAAGAAATGTTAGAGAATGTAAATTATCAGTTTCTATTGTTCCTCACGCATATAATTTGTCATTTTATGCAGTTAAACTATCCCCACCAAGCCTTGCTCAGATAATTCCTCCCCCATAAAAATGTTCTCATCTGCATCTTAAAAACGCCGGTCAATCCCAGCCACCTCAACTTGTAATATTAACCCTCTACAAATCTCCTTTTATTTTTTCCAAAGACCATGTATTGCTGTATTTATTGTATTTTTGTTTATCTGTTATTAACATGTGTTTATCTCCTCTATTTCATTAGATTGAGAACGCCTTGATTGCAGAGAATAAATCTTATTTATGTTTCATCTACAATGATTTCCTCAGTTCCTCTCATGCCATAAATGGTGCTCAGAGAACATCTATTATTTCTAAAAAAAAAATGACAATAGCTGATCTATAAATTTTCCACTAACATTTTCATAAATCCTGACCATGTTTACCTCTGCCGGCCCTATTCTGATTGTCTTTTCTTCCGAACTTTGTGGGAGTAGGTTTAATATTACTAGTGTCGAGGTGCTGGTGCTAAGTTGTTTCAGTTGTGTCTGACCCTTTGTGACTCTATGGACTATAGCCCACCAGGCTCCTCTGCCCATGAGATTATCCAGGCAAGAATACTAGGTTGCCATGTCCTTCTCCAGGGGATCTTCCCAACTCAGGGATCGAACCCATGTCTCTTATGTCTCCTGTATTGGCAAGCAGGTTCTTTACCTCTAGCACCACCCGGGAAGTCCAGTATAGGGTTTAAAAAAAAATGCTTCTTTCCCTCCAAAATGAGCAGGAATGTGTTTGGGAAGCAGAAAGGTGTCATGATAATAAACATAAGAATTATATATTAACAGAGTACTGGATTTTTAAAGTATCTACCATACTTTAAGGTTTGATATATTAGACTAATATGTATTCAGTGATATCAGGAGTAACACCCAGAATAAATGATTTGTTACGGTCCCCTCTGGATACATGCAAGAGTCTGTTGGCCAATTCCGTTACCTTATCTTTGAGTATGCCTCACTTTAAGACCAGAGCTGTACTCAGGATATGACTGAATGACAGTTATCAACTGTCACCAGACCATTCAAAAGTGAAGTACACTTGCCAACTGTCAGTGCCAGATGCAATGGCAAATCACTTTACAGATTGCTGACAAATTGCACTGATATGATTTCTGAAGAGCCTCCATAATTTACACTAATTAGAAGTGGGCCAGTCTGTGAAATATCTGAGTTACTTAGGGAATCTTTATAAGAAGTGAAATTTCTTTTTTTAAATAAACATTTGTTTATTTTTGGCTGCACTGGGTCTTCAGTGCTGTGTGTAGGCTTTCTCTAGTTGCAGCGAGTGGGGGCTAACCCATTGCAGGGCATGGATTCTAGGGTGTGCTGGCTTCAGTAATGGTGGCTCATAGGCTCTAGAGTGTGGGCTAGGTAGTTGTGACGCAGAGGCTTAGTTGCCCTGCAGCAGGTGGGATCCTAGTTCCTGGACCAGGGATCAAACTGTGTCCCCTGCATTGGTAGGCACTGGGCAACCAGGGAAGTCCCCTAAAAATGCAGTTTCTTAACTTTTAGGTTTAGTGAATCGCATGAGCTTGGCTAAATAGGGATTTTAGGGAGTATCAAGGCTTCCCTGGTGGCTCAGATGGTAAAGAATCTGCCTAGAGATTGCAGGAGACTTGGGTTTGATCCCTGGGTCAGGAAGATCTCCTGGAAAAGGGAATGGCAATCCACTCCAGTATTCTTGCCTGGAGAATTCCATGGACAGAGGAGCTGACGGGCTATATAGTTCATAGGGTCGCAAAGAGGTGGACATGGCTGAGTGACTAACTTTCTCTTTCAGGAAGTATCAGCATTGATGAGTGATTTATCAGCATATTCATAAACAAATGGAGAAATGATGCTGGGGGAATGACCAATATGACAGAATTAAAAATATAAGTGACTTTTGATAGGCTGAAATATTGAGCAAGTGTAGTAAAATAAAATTCTTTAGGAATAAGTCTGTAGCTTCCTTTCTACTGGAAGGAAGAAATTCCTTTCTACTGTAATTTTTTGAAAAGCCCCCAAATTGAAGCAACATTATTATATGGCTGCCTCTTCAAAGTAAAATGATGAGATATCTTAACAGAAGATTACTATCTTCTGCAATGCAGAAGTAATAGTTTCAGTCTCTGCTCTGGAGAGACCTTAAAACTCTAGTTTTAAATCTAGTTTTTAAGTTTTAAGAGACCTTAAAACTCTTGTGTCCAGTGGATACCACAGAGGAGAAGAGATATTGACAAGTAAATGGAGGTCCAGAGGAAAATAACTGGATAGTGAGAAGACTGCATGTCTACCATGCAGAACCTGGAGACATTTAGTCTAGGCCAGAACTAATTTAGGAGTGGTAGAATATTTTGACCCCTCATATGGAAGAGTTGATTAGATGTCTTATCTTTGTCTCCATAAAACAGAACCATGGCAAATGAGTAAGAATAACTGAGAAATAGATACCAGCCCAACAATTAGAGTAATGGAAGCACAGGTGCTTGGGATATTATTCAAGACCTTCATCCATGGACTCAGATCCTCTTCAGCCATGAGATGTGGTTATTGCAATAGTTTCAAAATTCTGATTTATTAATCAGACCAATATTTATCAGATTCCTTTCCATCATTTTATATTTATCTTGGCTGTAAAATAGAAACTTCCTGCTTCACGTTCTTGCTGCCTCTGATTTGCCTGCTTGCAGGCTCTTTACATTCATGCTCTTCTCTCATCTAAGGTGGAGTCTGTAAAGCTCTTGGAGCATGCCTTACTGCTAGCATCTCTGTGTCTGGGGTAGCTTAATCTAGGAGAATAGACATCCTATTTCAGACTCCAGTATCAAGCTATTTTTCAATTCTACTTTACTCATAAGGGCCTTGTTCTTGTATTATTAAGATTCTACAGACTGGGAGAATAGAACTGCGGTTCAGTTTTGGAATTGAAATGGCTGGTTTAAACTCCTGTGACCTCAGGCAAGCTTCTTAACATCTTTGTACTTCTGTTTTTATTTTCCTTTTTGTTCTTTTTACTTGTAAATAGGGAATAATAGAGGTACTTATGGGTTTTGTGAGTATAAAATGAGTAAATTTATGTAAATCACAGTGAATCAGCCTGTCACATGCTAAATGTTAGCTATTATTAATATTTTAGACTCAAAAATTCAAATTTGAATTGGAAAAAGTTATAGAAAGAAATTAAATAACTGTACTCTGTTTTGGGTGTGACGTGGGAGGCCAGAGTTAGTTTATGCAGAAGATGATTGTTATCGTTATTGTTCAGTCACTAAGTCATGTCTGACTGTTTGTGACTTCATGGACTATAGCTCGCCAGGTTCCCCAGTCCTCCACTGTCTCTTGGAGTTTGCTCAGATTTATGTCCATTGAGTCAGTTATGCTATCTAAGCAACTCATCCAATTGAGCCCCCTTCTCCTTTTTGCCCTCAATCTTTCCCAGTATCGGGGTCTTTTCCAATGAGTCGGCTCTTTGCATCAGGTGGCCAAAGTATGGAGCTTCATCTTCAGCAACAGTCCTTCCAATGGATATTTAAGGTTGATTTCCTTTAAGATTGACTGGTTTGATCTCCTTTCTGTCCAAGGGACTCTCAAGAGTCTTATCCAGCACCACATTTTGAAATCATTAGTTCTTTGGTGCTCAGCCTTCTATATGGTCCAATTCTCACATCCTTACATGACCACTGGAAAATCATAGCTTTGACTATATGGACCTTTGTTGGTAAAGTGTCTCTGCTTTTTAATTCACTAAGTTTGTCATATGAGAGGATGATAGATGATCTTAAACTGTGAGTAGCAGTTTTTCAGGCAAAATGGGGTTGTGAAATATCCTTCCCATCCAAGTAGGGTAGAAAATATGGTCAAAGACATGGACTGCAAAAGGACAGGGCAAGTTCAAGGTGAGAGCACAGGCAAGGAGGTAGAGGGGAACAGATGGTGCTAAAGAGCGCTGCACTTTTGGTTGGCTGCCCTTAGCCACACTTTGTCTTTTGGGATGTTGGTCCTTAACTATCCCAACAGTACAGGAAGAAGTTGTGTAAACCAGAGGTTGGTGAACTTTCCCTGCAAAAAGCCTGAGAGTAGTTACCTAGGCTTCGTAGGCCACTTAGGTTTCTGCTGCATATAATGTTTTTCAAAAATCATTTTTTAGTTCAAAGGCTACCCATAAACAGGCAGTGGGCCAGATTTGCTGGCCCCTGTTCTAGACTCTTGAGTCAGTATGGCTTCTCTATCCTTAGAAAACTTGGTTGGAGCAGAATATATATGTCAGGAAATGCCTTGAACTGGATCACAGAATCGTCAGTACTGATGCTGGAAATCCAGAGCAACAGAAGGGTTTTATCCTGGGGCAGAGCCGTGCCAGTTCTCTTTGAGAAAGAACACTCACTGCAGCACCAAAGATGAATGAGATGACGGACTGAACTGGGATACTGAAGAGTTTGGATGATGTCACCAATCAGTTCAAGGGAGTCCGTACCCCTGGGACTTTGATCAACACAGGAAGTGTGAGGAGTCAAGGAGATCAGATCCTCTTCCTTCTTCTCTCCTGTGTGCTACTTGGAGGCAATTTCTTCTGTCAGCCTTCCCAAAGAGTCTCACTTGCCAAGTCAATGCACCTACTGCTCTTTGTCTTCATTGCTTGGAAGCCTTAGAAAACAAACAAACAAAAAGCAGCTCTCTCTAACTGGACTTGTACCTGCTGCTGCTGCTGCTAAGTCACTTCAGTCGTGTCCGACTCTGTGTGGCCCCATAGATGGCAGCCCACCAGGCTCCCCCGTCCCTGGGATTCTCCAGGCAAGAACACTGGAGCGGGTGGCCATTTCCTTCTCCAGTGCATGAAAGTGAAAAGTGAAAGTGAACTCGTTCGGTCGTGTCTGACTCTTCGATACCCCATGGACTACAGCCTACCAGGCTCCTCCATCCATGGGATTTTCCAGGCAAGAGTACTGGAGTGGGGTGCCATTGCCTTCTCCGAGGACTTGTACCACTCAAATAGAAATAGCACTTTAAGCCTTGTCTCAACTTCCTTTCCTGGAAAACCAGATTAAGATACAGGTGGATGAAGAAGGAAGAACCTGAAACGATCTGAGAATAAAGGTTAGCAAGATGGGAGGAAAAGTAGTAGAACACAGATGGGAGCAATAGAGAGAATTTCAATGAGGAAGTGATGGGAATGCCGTAGAGAGACTAAAGGAGGCTTATGTAGCTGAATAGTTGGGAGGCCATGATGCTCTTGCTGGAGTAGGTTCTTGGTGAGGTAGAGGTGTCACACTGCAGAGGATTTAAGACTGAAGGGAAGTGAGGAAATGGACATGAGCCGCATGTGGACTTGTCTTCATGAAAGCCGGCTTTGAAGGCAAGGAGAGACAGTGGGTGGTAAGCTCAAGGAAATGGAGTTTTAGAGACACATTTCAGTGTGGAGTTTTATGTGTCATAAGTAACAACACTATTAGGGAAGTCATCTAACCATGTTTAGTCTACCAGTTTCCATCCTACATAAAAGTAACATCCCTTCTAACCTTACCCCTGAACTTTGCCATTTTCTGTCACCTTAACCCAGTATTATTTTTCCCATTTTATTTTTCTAGATACGAAGTATATTTTTGCAGTTATATTTTTTATTTCTTGTCTCTTTCCACTCAAACATAGTCTCTCTAGGGGCAGGGTTTTTGGCTTACTCTTTTTGTTTGTTTGTTTATTCTCAATACCTAGAAGAGTTTCTGGCCCACAGGAGGAATACAGGATTATTTTTGTGGAATAAGCAGTGGCCACAGGACTGGTAAAGGTCAGTTTTCATTCCCATCCCAAAGAAAGGGGATGCCGAAGTATGTTCAGACTAACACACAGTTGTACTCATCTCACATGCTAGCAAAGTAATGCTCAGAATTCTCCAAGCCAGGCTTCAACAGTACGTGAACAGTGAAATTCCAGATGTTCAAGCTGGATTTAGAAATGACAAAGGAACCAGAGACCAAACTGCCAACATCCATTGGATCATTGAAAAAGCAAGAGAGTTCCAAAAAAACATTTATTTCTGCTTTATTGACTACGCCAAAGCCTTTGACTGGGTGGATCACAATAAATTGTGGAAAATTCTGAAAGAGATGGGAATACCAGACCACCTGACCTGCCTCCTGAGAAATCTGTCTGCAGGTCAGGAAGCAACAATTAGAACCAGATGTGGAACAACAGACTGGTTCCAAATAGTGGAAAGGAGTAGATTAAGGCTGTATATTGTCACCCTGATTATTTAACTTATATGCAGAGTACATCATGTGAAATACCAGGCTGAATGAAGCACAAGCTGGAATCAAGACTGCTGGGAGAAATATCAATAACCTCAGATATACAGATGACACCACTCTTATGGCAGAAAGCAAAGAAGAACTAAAGAGCCTCTTGATGAAAGTGAAAGAAGAGAGTGAAAAAGTTGGCTTAAAACTCAACATTCAGAAAACTAAGATCATGGCAACCAGTCCAGTCCCTTCACTTCATGGCAAATAGATGGGGAAACAATGGAAAGAGTGAGATACTTTGTTTTTTTGGGGGCTCCAAAATCACTGCAGATGGTGACTGCAGCCATGAAATTAAAAGACGCTTGCTCCTTGGAAGAAAAGCTATTACCAACATATACAGCATACTAAAAAGCAGAGACATTACTTTGCCAATAAGGTCCATCTAGTAAAAACTATGGTTTTTCCAGCAGTCATGTATGGATGTGAGAGTTGGGCTATAAAGAAAGCTGAGCACTGAAGAATTGATGCTTTTGAGCTGTGGTGTTGGAGAAGACTCTTGAGAGTCCCTTGGACTGCAAGGAGATCCAACCAGCTCATCCTAAAGGAAATCAGTCCTGAATATTCGAAAGTCTGATGCTGAAGCTGAGATTCCAATACCTTGGCCACCTGATATGAAGAACTGATTCCTTGGAAAAGACCCTGATGCTGGGAAAGATTGAAGGTGGGAAGAGAAGGGGACAACAGAGGATGAGATGGTTGGATGGAATCACCGATTCGATGGACATGAGTTTGAGCAAGGTCCAGGTGTTGGTGGTGGACAGGGAAGCCTGGCATGCTGCAGTCCATTGGGTGGCAAAGAGTTGTACATGACTGAGTGACTGAACTCAGCTGAACTGAACTGAACACTTGTGATAGTCTAGCATTTTTATTGCCTTTAGAAAGATAAAATATGTTAAAAAGAACTAAGGTATATCAGGTTTTTCTAGATATAAATAGCTGGGACAAAATGGGGATATAAGATTTATTGAGCTAAGCCTGATTCTTCTGATTAGAACGAATGAAGGCCAATTTGCTAAGAAGATTTTTACAACCATATGGCAGTGACAATAAATGTCCTTTTTTGTAGTCTGCATAACTTGGCTTCTTTTGTTGCTTCATTGTATATTCCACTCCAGTTTCTTCCCCTAAATTCCTTAAAATGCAAAAGTCCATGTGCCTAATTTTTATCTAACAAATTAAATTTGCTAGGAACGCTGTATAGCTGGAAGAAAGGGAGAGGCTGCATCAAGAAGTTCATATGTACATACATAGGTTTTCAAATTATTTGTGCAGACCCCGCATCAAAAACTTGGTTAAGCATTGGTTAACTTCATTTCAACTCCAGGTGTTAAATGAAAGTTATGGTTATTGTAAAATAAAGAGTTAAGAAACTGAAAGGAGAAAATGGGTACAGAAGAAAAAAAAAAAAAGGTGGTGTATAATCCCTGGCTCCACAACTCCACATTAAATGAGGAGGCGAACAGTATATAATGAGAGAAAAATCAATGAGGTAGAAATACTCTTCCTCAGAAAGTGAATGAGGCAAAAATGGACTCTTTTCCTTTTATTGAATTTGGGTGCTGCTGGGATCTTGTTGATTTGTTGATGCTAATTTTATTAGCTTTCAATATCGATTTATTTACTTATTTAATCAGGATCAGTGTGTCTCACATGCCTGAACGTAGAGCCCAGAGTGACCAGGGACCTGAGGATAACAGAGTGTGGGTCTGTTAGAGGTCTGTGAAATATGGTGAGTCACCCAAAAAAGGTAGGTGAGTGTACCAATTACCTCTGATCTTCTTAAAATGAACAGTTATTTATAAATGGAAATGACTTTTTCTCTCTTTTAAATACATATTTATTTTGAAAAAAAGGGAAGGTATGATAATTGATTCTCATTTATATTTCCCACCTAGAGGTAACTTGATCAGGACTGGGTGCATACTTTTGTGGACTCTTCAGCACATTCACACACATGTGTATATACTCACAAACATTCAAGCACATGTAACTTCTTCATGCTAAAAATGCTGGGATATAAACTCCCTTTTTACTTTGATGTTGATCTGAAATAAATAAGATAGCTCTTTTTATTGGGAGCTAAAATTCAGGCGGATGTGCAGCAGGTGATCCTAGTGGATGATCTAATCAGAGGGAAAGATTGGTGTACAATTGGGAGTTAGTGATAGACTGATTAATGTTTTGGCTAGTGCACTTTCTGGGTGGTTCTGCAGGTGGTCATTCATGTTTGGGAACATATTATTTAAATCTTATATTTTATTGTGAAAAACAGAAATACTTAAACCAGTAGAATAAAAGAACATGACTTGGTCATTAAGAGAAGTATATATTTTTCTTTTTCTTAAAATTTATTTTATAGAAGTATAGTTGCTTTATAATGTTGTATAGTTTCTTCTGTATAACAAAGTGATTCACTTATATACTAATATATATGTTCAGTTTTATATATGTATTATTTTCATTGACAAACCTAGACAGCATATTAAAAAGCAATGACATCACTTTGCTGACAAAGGTCCATGTAGTCTAAGCTATGGTTTTTCCAGTAGTCATGTATCGATGTGAGAGTTGGACCATTAAGAAGACTGAACACCCAGAAATTAATGCTTTCAAATTTTGCTGCTAGAGAAGACTCTTGAGAGTCTCTTGGATTGCAAAGAGGTCAAACCAACCAATCCTAAAGGAAATTAACCTTGAATATTCATTGGAAGGACTGGTGTTGAAGCTGAAGCTCCAATAACTTGGCCACTTGGGGTGAAGAGTTGACTCATTGGAAAAGACCCTGATGTTGGGAAAGATTAAAGGCAGAAGGAGAAGAGGGTGACAGAGAATTAGATGGTTAGATAGCTTCACTGACTCAATGGACATAAATTTGAGCAAACTCTGGGAGATAGTGGAGGACAGAGGAGCCTGGCATGCTGCAGTCCATGTTGCAAAAAGTCAGACACGGCTTAGTGACTGAACAGCAAAATTATTTTCCTATTCTTTCATTATGGTTTATTACAGGGTATTGGACATACTTCCCTTTGCTATACAGTAGGACCTTATTGTTTATCTATTCTATTTATAATAGTTTGCATCTGCTAATCTCAAACTGCCAATCCATCTTTCCCCACCCCCCCCCCCCCCCCCTTGGCAGCCACAGGTCTTTTCTCTATGTCTGTGAGTCTGTTTCTGTTTTGTGGAAATTCATTTATGTCATATTTTAGAGTCCACATATAAGTGATATCTATAACAGATATGGTATCTGTCTTTCTCTTTCTGACTTCCTTCATTTAGTATGATAATCTCTAGGTCCATCCATGTTGCTACAGATGGCATTACTTGTTCTTTGATGTGGCTGAGCAGTATTCCACTGTGTATCTATACCACATCTTCTTTGTCCATCCATCTGTCAGTGGACATTTAGGTTGCTTCCTTGTCTCAGCTATTGTGAATAGTGCCACTATGAACACAGGAATATGTGTATCTTTTTGAATTATAGTTTTGTCCAGATATATGCCCAGGAGGGGATTGCTGGGTCATATGGTAGTTCTATTTTTAGTATTTTGAGGAACCCCCATACTGTTTTCTCTAGAGGCTAAACCAATTTACATTTCCAGCAACAGCATAGGAGGGTTCCCTTTTCTCCACACCCTCTCCAGCATTTGTTATTTGTAGATGTTTTAATGATGGCTATTCTGACCAATGTGAAGTGATACCTCATTGTTGTTTTGATTTGCATATTTTCTAATAACTAGCAATGCTGAGCATCTTAAAAGAAGTGTATTTTGGTCAATAAGCTATTTGGAATCACATGAATAGGAAGATGTGAAATTCTTGAGATTGCCAGAGAGAGAGGAACTAGAATGTGGAAAGTGCAGAGGAGAAACACCGAGGTTCTGTGGGAAATGATTTAGGTCAGGGGTACCAGAGCTGGTGGCGTTCTGATCACTGACACCTGCTGTTCCCACAAACGATGTAACTAGGACAAACGTTTCTTTCCCTGTCCTTGTTAGCCCAACTATCTGGAGGAAACCCAGGAGTCGGAGATGATGGAGTTCATGTTGTTACCTAGCAATTCATCACATAAATCTTTCTATGTCATTAACTTTTTGGATGTTGTTTTTAATGATTGCCAAGAAATCATTATAAGATTATACCATGGTTTATTAAGTAAAACCATTCTTGATAGTCTTAGGAGTGTGATAAGCAGAATAATGGCGCTCCAATTATGTCTACATCCTTACCCTGGGAATGTGTGAATGTTATTAGTTTACATGGCAAAGGGAATTACAGTTGCAGATAAAATTAATGTTGTTTATCAGCTATGTTAAAAAAGGGAGATCATGCTGGAATATTAGGAGGTCTCAGGGTAATCACACAGGTAGTTAAAAGTGGAAGGGGAAATGTAGAGAGGATTAGAAAGGTGGCAATATGAAAAGTGCTTGGCCAGATAGTCTGTAGTTGCTGGCTTTTAGGATGGAGGGAGGGGGCCATGAGCCAAGGAAAGCAGGCAGCCTCTAAAAAATGAGAAAGGCAAGAAACTGATTCTCTTCTGCAGTCTCCAGAAAGGACCCCAACTAGATCTTGGCCCAGTGAGGTGCTTGTCAGATGGTGACCTATAGAACTATAAAATTATAAATTTGTGTGATTTAAGCACCAAAGTTTTGCTAAGTTGTCACAGCAGCAATAGAAAATGAATGCAAGGTCTAATTATATCTCTCTAGAGGCTTTCCAGATTTCAGTCTAGAACCAATCCAGTTCTCAGAGTATTCTTTTAAAATGTAAACTTCTTCACTTTGTAGTTATTCTTGAAACACAACATTATAAAGCAATTATCCTCCAATAAAAATAAATTTTAAAAAGTAACAAAAAGTAAAGTCAGAAATAATATATTAAAAATTAAAAAAAAATCAAGTGCCTTCAAATTGCTCTTGAGCATGAAATTTAAACTTTTGCAAGAACCTATAAGGCCCTGCATGAACTAGTACCTAATAATATACTTCCCCTACCCTTCAAGCCATTTTTCTCTTCACTCTCTTCCCTCATCTTATAATACTTAATTAAGTGTCTTAAACAAGCCAAGCTCTTTCTAAGCATAGATGGTAGGCATACTGGTTAAGCACACAGATCCTAGAACCAAAGTGCTTGAGTTTGAATCCTTATTCTCTTGCTTACTAGTGGTGTAACCAAGGCAAAGTCACTTACCTCTCTTCCTCTCTCTCGTCTGTTAAATAGAAACAAATACACATTTATATATTTGCAGCGTGTGGAGCTGCACCTGGCACACAGTAAGCATTTTGACATCATAATATGTAGAAAAAGCCTATGCTTGGAGCACTGAGCTCTCTGATCTTTGCATTAATAGTTCTTTCTCACCCATCGAATCTCATCTTGAATGTTATCTCAGAGGGGTCACCCCGATAACCTTGTATAATCTGCTCTCCTCCTTGTTATTCATCATCCTGTTTCCGACAAGTACTATTTCCTTCAAGTTACTTATCACCATTTGAATTATTTCTGCATTTGTTTTTTTATGTATAAATTGCACTTATGCCTTTATATTATAATTTTTTTGGAGTGAGAGTTATGTCTTTCCTTTTTTTCAACTTTGGTGAGTCCAGTAAAGAGCATGTAGTTGGTATGGGGCTGTTTTCTTGTTCTTCTTGGACGAAGATGTTTATCTTTATTCAGTTCCGTTCAGTTCAGTCGCTCAGTTGTGTCCGACTCTTTGTGACCTCATGAATTGCAGCACACAGGGCCTCCCTGTCCATCACCAACTCCCGGAGTTCACTCAGACTCGCGTCTATCGAGGCCGTGATGCCATCCAGCCATCTCATCCTCTGTCGTCCCCTTCTCCTCCTGCCCCCAATCCCTCCCAGCATCAGAGTCTTTTCCAATGAGTCAACTCTTCGCGTGAGGTGGCCAAAGTACTGGAGTTTCAGCTTTAGCATCATTCCTTCCAAAGAAATCCCAGGGCTGATCTCCTTCAGAATGCACTGGTTGGATCTCCTTGCAGTCCAAGGGACCCTCAAGAGTCTTCTCCAACACCACAGTTCAAAAGCATCAATTCTTTGGCTCTCAGCTTTCTTCACAGTCCAACTCTCACATCCATACATGACCACTGGAAAAACCATAGCCTTGACTAGACATTTGTTGGCAAAGTAATGTCTTTGCTTTTCAACATGCTATCTAGGTTGGTCATACTTTTCTTCCAAGGAGTAAACGTCTTTTAATTTCATGGCTGCAGTCACCATCTGCATGGATTTTGGAGCCCCCCAAAATAAAGTCTGACACTGTTTCCTCATCTATTTCCCATGAAGTGATGGGACCAGATGCCATGATCTTCTTTTTCTGAATGTTGAGCTTTAAGCCAACTTTTTCACTCTCCTCTTTCACTTTCATCAAGAGACTGTTTAGTTCCTCTTCACTTTCTGCCATAAGGGTGGTATCATCTGCATATCTGAGGTTATTGATATTTCTCCCAGCAATCTTGATTCCAGCATGTGCTTCTTCCAGCCCAGCGTTTCTCATGATGTACTCTGCATATAAGTTAAATAAGCAGGGTGACAATATATAGTCTTGACGTACTCCTTTTCCTATTTGGAACCAGTCTGTTGTTCCATGTCCAGTTCTAACTATTGCTTCCTGACCTGCATATAGGTTTCTCAGGAGGCAGGTCAGGTGGTCTGGTATTCCCATCTCTTGAAGAATTTTCCACAGTTTATTGTGATTCACACAGTCAAAGGCTTTGGCATAGTCAATAAAGCAGAAATAGATGTTTTTCTGGAACTGTCTTGCTTTTTCCATGATCCAGAAGATGGTGGCAATTTGATCTCTGGTTCCTCTGCTTTTTCTAAAACCAGCTTGAACATCTGGAAATTCATAGTTCACGTATTGCTGAAGCCTGGCTTGAAGAATTTTGAGCATTACTTAACCAGCATGTGAGATGAGTGCAATTGTGTGGTAGTTTAAGCATTCTTTGGCATTGCCTTTCTTTGGGATTGGAATGAAAACTGACCTTTCCCAGTCCTGTGGCCACTGCTGATTTTTCCAAATTTGCTGGCATATTGAGTGCAGCAATTTCACAGCATCATCTTTCAGGATTTGAAATAGCTCCACTGGAATTCCATCACCTCCACTAGCTTTGTTCATAGTGATGCTTTCTAAGGCCCACTTGACTTCACATTCCAGGATGTCTGGCTCTAGATGAGTCATCACACCATCGTGATTATCTTGGTCATGAAGTACTTTTTTTGTACAGTTCTTCGTGTATTCTTGTCACCTCTTCTTAATATCTTCTGCTTCTGTTAGGTCCATACCATTTCTGTCCTTTATGGAGCCCATCTTTGCATGAAATGTTCCCTTGGTATCTCTAATTTTCTTAAAGAGATCTCTAGCCTTTCCCATTCTGTTGTTTTCCTCTCTTTCTTTGCATTGATTTCTGAAGAAGGCTTTCTTATCTCTTCTTGCTATTCTTTGGAACTCTGCATTCAGATGCTTATATCTTTCCTTTTCTCCTTTGCTTTTCACTTCTCTTCTTTTCACAGCTATTTGTAAGGCCTCTCCAGGCAGCCATTTTGCTTTTTTGCATTTCTTTTCCATAGGGATGGTCTTGATCCCTGTTTTCTGTACAGTGTCAGGAACCTCAGTCTATAGTTCATCAGGCACTCTGTCAGATCTAGGCCCTTAAATCTATTTCTCATTTCCACTGTATAATCATAATGGATTCGATTTAATTCATACCTGAATGGTCTATTGGTTTCCCTACTTTCTTCAATTTGAGTCTGAATTTGGCAATAAGGAGTTCATGATCTGGGCCACAGTCAGCTCCCGGGCTTGTTTTTGTTGACTGTATAGAGCTTCTCCATCTTTGGCTGCATAGAATATAATCAGTCTGATTTCAGTGTTGACCATCTGGTGATGTCCATGTGTAGAGTCTTCTCTTGTGTTGTTGGAAGAGGGTGTTTGCTATGACCAGTGCGTTCTCTTGGCAAAACTCTATTAGCCTTTGCCCTGCTTCATTCTGTATTCTAAGGCCAAATTTGCCTGTTACTCCAGGTGTTTCTTGACTTCCTACTTTTGCATTCCAGTCCCCTATAATGAAAAGGACATCTTTTTTGGGTGTTAGGTCTAAAAGGTCTTGTAGGTCTTCATAAAACCATTCAACTTCAGCTTCTTCAGCATTACTGGCTGGGGCAAAGACTTGGATTACTGTGATATTGAATGGTTTGCCTTGGAAACAAACAGAGATCATTCTGTCGTTTTTGAGACTGCATCCAAGTACTGCATTTTGGACTCTTCTATTGACCATGATGGCTACTCCGTTTCTTCTGAGGGATTCCTGCCTGCAGTAGTAGATATAATGGTCATCTGAGTTAAATTCATCCATTCCAGTCCATTTTAGTTCGCTGATTCCACCATGCCCACCCATCTTGGGTGGCACCACAGTGCATGGCTTAGTTTCACTGAGTTAGACAAGGCTGTGGTCCTAGTGTGATTAGATTGACTAGTTTTCTGTGATTATGGTTTCAGTGTGTCTGTTCTCTGATGCCCTCTTGCAACACCTACTGTCTTTCTTGGGTTTCTCTTATCTTGGACGTTGGGTATCTCTTCACAGCTGCTCCAGCAACTTGCAGGCACTGCTGCTTACCTGGGACGAGGGGTATCCTCACCGCTGCCCCTCCTGACTTTGAATGTGGAATAGCTCCTCTAGGCCCTCGTGCACCCCTGCAGCCACGGCTCCTTCGATGTGGGGTAGCTCCTCCCAGCTGGCTTCAGGTGTCGGGTATCTCCTCTCGGCTGCTCCAAGCCACTGCATAGAGGACAGCCTCCCTGGAGAGTGCAAGAGAGATTGTGTGTGAGAGAAATACCTCTTGTTGGAATAAAATTCTGCGATGATGTGGGTTTCATCCGTTATTGCAACATAACCTAGTCTATGTCACTCATACAGGTGGTGATTGTATTAGTTTGCTAGAGCTGGTGCAACAAAGGACCAAAAACTGAGGTGGAGGTGGGGCTTAAACAAGAAGCATTTGTTGTTTCACAGTTCTCGAGGCTGAAAGTCTGGAATGAAGATGTCAGCAGGCTTGGTTCCTTTTGAGGGTTATGAGGGAAGGTTTTCTTCTAGACCTCTCTCCTTGGCTTGTGCATGGCTGTCTTCCTATGTGCCTGTCTCTTCATATCATTTCCCCTTCTATGCTTGTCTGTCTCCAAATCCTTTTTATAAGGACACCAGTCATATTGGATTAGAGGCACAGCCCACTCCAGTGTGATCTTATCTTCATTTAACTAATTATTAATACATCCACAATAATCCTATTTTCCATTAAGGTCACATTCTAAAGTGGTTAGGACTTCAATATTGAATTTTGGGAGATACAATTCAAGCCACAAAGAAATGATTATATACACACACTGAGTGGATGACTGGATAAAGATTTTCTTTTTTTTAAGTATCTCTAACTCTTTGCTTTCTTATAGCATATTTTCTCCATCATAACTAAAATTTCTAAAGAATAGAAGTATGTCCTTTCAGATATCAAAAATTTAGAAGAAAATTAACCTTTTTTTGAAAGAAGGCTGTCCAAATGACACTGCACACTCAGGTTTGCTTATCTCTGAAGACTTTGTTCTAAAACATTAAGTTTAATGCCCTTCTCATCCTGTGGTCAATGTCTGATTTCTACCTTTTCCTCTATTGTTAATTCTTATTGATTTACTTACTTCGAACTGGGGACTAAATGGCATGATTTGGGGCTAGTTAGTTAGTTTTTGAATCTAAGATTTTGAATCCACAGCATAAAGACAGTAACACATCATACAATTTTTGTGGAGATGTAAAAGAGATAATGAATCAAAACTATCTAACACAGAGGTATGCACACAATGGATGCCTGAATGCTAGCTATCAATACTACTACCATCAATAACAATAATAACAATTGCTAACATTTATTAAATGTTTTCCATGTGCTAGAAACTTTTCTAGGTGCTTAATAAATATCAATTGATTTTTAAATGTTCACAATTACCTTAATGATGTTGATAATGATGCTGTTTCTCTTAATTTTCAAATAAAAGTAAACCACAGAGGGTTTGAGGAATCTGCCCAAGGACACACAAACGGTATGCAGCAGAGTCAGAATTTAAACTCATATAGTTTGTCTCTAAAGCAATGAAAAACTAAGCTTATTAAAACTTACACAGAAAAAACAAAAACAAAAACAAATGAAAGCAACAACAACAACAAAACTAAAATCCTGAAATAGCTGAAGTAAACTTTAGAAGTCTAACGCCTTTAGATTGCCAAGATTTTGGTCTCAGAGGAAATTTTTGCTTCTATCCAAGTGGACTTCCGTGGTTTTGAAGTTAGCTAACCAGTGCTGTGACCTCAGGGAATGTGGATTTTTATTCTATGCCTTTTTACTAAAAGTTGAAATCCATTTCCCATCTGCCAGACAGTTTCAGACAGGGAGAACAAGTGATGAGTTGGCAAACTAGAAATCACAGGAATTATCCATTTGAGGAAGACCACAGTGTGACAGGGCTTCCAGCAAAATTGGAGGAGATGATGCCTGATGGTGGTCCTGAGGTCGGGGTTGTTCTGGTTTCTTCTAACAACCTCAGTGCGTAGCCCAGAGCTGGTCGGTCCTTGGAGAATGTTTGTTGAACTAATTTAAGCTGAAGTTTATCTCAGTGGCCTCCAGCCAGTCCTGTCCCAGCTGACATTTCTCATCTTTTCCAGGTTAACCTGGATCACATTCTTCCTTCCAGTCTGGGTTTAAATCCTTATCATTGGATAAAACTTCATGTCCTATGAGATGGGAACATTTTAAAAAGGAACTCTGGATCAGTGATCCTCACCTCGGATCCGTTTTGTCTCCCTAGAGGACATTTGCCACTGTCTGGGGAAACTTTTGGCTGTCACTCTTGGGGTGATGGCATGATTGATCTATGGGGTACAGTTTAGGGGTGCTGCTTAATGTCCTCCAATGCACAGAACTACCTCCCCACCCCCTGCCTGCAGCAAAACTGAGCTGCACGTCAAAGAGTTGGACTGGTATTTTGAGGATGGTGAATGACTTGATAGCATGGCACCATGAGATCCATGGCTTCTTCCTTGCTAGATCAGGCTGGGGCAGGAGAAAGAATGTGAAGTATTCTAAGGGCCATGCGTTTGATGCACGTGTCACTTGATGATTCACTTTAAAAACTGTCAAATACTGGAGTGATTGTAATAAAAGAGGAGACAGTCCTGACAATAGTTAAGGTTTAAGCTTTTTAGACAGTATGATTTGTATTCATTTACCACCTAAATTACATGACTTTGGTAAACCTATTTAGGTTTCCTGGGATTCAGTCACTTCATTACTAAAATGCAAGCAAGACTACTGTCATACGTCAGCAGCTAGGATTAAATAGGCTAACATATATGAAAGGCTCAGCACATTTAAACATTATATAAGTGCTAACCATATTAACAATAATAGTAATTTTTGCTATTATTGAAACAGTGGGGTGTATCAGAAAGGACACAAAATCTACAGTTAGAGAAGTTTGGTTTCCTCATATGTACTATTGTGATAATAGTTCTAAGGGAGAATAACAGCTAATAGTCATGGCAACAATAACGTTAATAGGCTCAATACATACATAATATTGTATATACTGGGTACTACTTCAGATTCTTTGCAAGTTTTAACTTTAACGCAGTTCTATGATGTGGGTAATATTATAATCACTATTTTGCAGAAGAGGGTTAAAATGCATTGTAAACTATAAATCCCATCAAAATATTGGCTGCTATTACCAGTCACATATTTCAGTCTTCTCTGCACACTATCTTTTTGGCTCTCTGTGATGTCCCATGACATTCTTAGATGATATTTGATGTCTCTTGATGGTGGTTGGGTCCAACTCTTTTGCCACCCCATGGATTGTAGCTCGCCAGGCTCCTCTGTCCATAGGATTTCCCAGGCAAGAATACTGGAGTGGATTGCCTTTTCCTTCTCCAGGGAATCTTCCCAACTCAGGGATTGAACCCTGGCAGATGATTCTTTACTGCTGAGCCACCAGGGAAGCCCCAGAGGTATTTATACTAGACCTAATACCAACTGAAAAATGCACATGCTTATTATTTAATGGAAGCAGAGAGACTGCCATCCATTTCCCACTGTTGACTTTATATAAGGATGAGAACCAACTCTTTGCCGCCTTGGCCCAAAATGATTGTTCAGATGCAAAAGGGCCTTTCTGACAAATATCACATAGACCTCAATTCTCCCTTGCCAAGTCTTACTCAAAATGGGTGTAGGGAAAGGAGTGTGAATTAAAGGAGATTTTGTGACATTTTTATTATTCCAGTGGTCAACACTCGCCAGTAAATTTCACCCCCAACTCTATTTTAGTTCTAGTGTGTTTGGAGGTGGGGAAGGGAAGATAAATATTATACCACTGTCTTCCTCCATGGCTTCCTTATGCTGTGGGGCTAACTGCTGTCATACGTGACTAGCATCTAGATTCCTTCAATTCTGTGCTGGTGGCATGCTCCTGTCTCACGGCTGCCACAGCACCACTTCTGTTCTGACATACCTGATGTGTTGCTTTTTTTGGAATTTGTTTTGTGGGTGACTTCTGAGACTCAAAAAGAAATTCTCTGCCGGTTCAGGGCAAACTTAGCCCCAATTCTGGTAAGAGTAGAAAGAGATCTTTCCCCCCTACTCTGTATGCCTAAGAGAAAGTATTGTTTACAGTCTCTTTGAAAGCCGAGAGGAAAAATCACATTGGTGTTATTTTTAGTGTATTGTGAATTAAATAGTCATGCTTGACCCAAGACAGGGAGGAAAATTTTATTACACCAACTTTTAATATCCTTTGGTCACTCTAATTTGGTAATATTTCTTAATTGTTTAATGTTGCAGTGATGCATGCATTTCCTTCCCTCATTTTCTTATTTAAGTGCAGCCATTGATTAGAAAACATTTCTGGGAATCTACCTACATTATCATATATTGTCTTTGATTATGCTTGATATTGTTAGTAAGATTTCTACTAGGAAAGAAAATATATTGATGAAAAGAGTAGATAGGTATAATATTTCTAAACCTAAAAAGGTGTGTGTATTTTATTCTTCTGATAACATTGAATTCTTATTCTTTTAATACAGAATATTATGTATTTTTTGATGTATATTTAGTGCTGAATCTCCTGTTTTATATAGAACAGTTCTCACATTTACAAGTAAGGACTGAAACTGTGCTAAAAGGGCATAGTTTTAAAAAACTAATTAAAACAAAGTCCTTGTGAGTATTTTCCTTCTTGTTGGCTTTTCTTTAATTTTAAAAACGTACTGATTTTTCAAATGTAACTTACAATTTTGTGTCAGTGTTTAAATAAGACAGTTGATGCTTTTCCCCTTTGAATTAACACTGCCTATTGTCATTTTATGGTCTGTTAATTTAATGGTGATTTTCTGAACCCTATTTTTGTTGTATGGCTATTGTACAAATGATTTTTTTTTCTTTGCCTGTAATTTGTTCCAGATAATAATCCCTGATATCACACCAGGAAATTTCTGTGTGATGTAAATTTCAGTGTTAAATTATTTATTGCATATAAATTTTCTATCAGAAGAGGATCAACGCACTGAATCCACTAATGCTGGTCTAATAGAAAGTTAATGGCATATTCCAACTGATTTTGCAAGAACAAAGGGATACCAGAAACTCAATGACAGTGTGCAATTAGCCAGACGCCTAGGGAATAGGTTTTCTATAGTCCACATTAAGTCTGCAGAAACTACAAAGGTAGCAACTTCTTTCTAAACCATATTCCTTATTGGATTATCACCATTAAACCTGCAGAAAGATGGAGCTGAAAATCAGTAGTACGCTTGGGTGGATAGAAGTCTTCTGAGATTGGTTATCTACTTGGTGAGAGCCTAATACTAGGGTGTTGTACAGAAATAGGAAGTGTATGCCTCCTTCGAGATAGCATTGCTCTACTTTCCTAGTTTGAAATTAGATCTGCGGGGGTACTAGTGATGCATATTCAAAGTACTGTTTTTTGAACATGATTTCAGCAATGACTTCACTTCCTTTTGGTAAATCACACAAAAAAACACAGTTATCCAGCCAGGCAGGATTGTCTACTTCTTCTGCAATATTTAAGCCAGGACTCTGGCTTCATCAAATGAAAAACTATTGCTATTCAAAAAATGCTATTATGAGAATGAAAGGCATATAACAGACCGATAGGATAATTTTGCAACTCACATATCTAATGAAGGACTTATATCCAGAATATATGAAGATATATACAGCAAAACTCAACAATAAGAAATAAAAATAATAAAATATAAGTAGAATATTGAAAGGCTTCTCTGGTGGCTCAATGGTAAAGAATCTGCCTGCCAATGCAGGAGACATGGGTTTGATTTCTGGGTCAGAAAGATTGCCTGGAGAAGGAGCTGGCAACCCTGTATTCTTACCTGGGAAATCCTGTGGACAGAGGAGGTTGGCAGGCTACCATTCATAGGCGTGCAAAGAGTCAGACACAACTTAGTGACTAAACAACAATAACGTTGCTCTTTTCTAGAATGTTCTATGTGTTTCTATGATACTTCAGTAAGGCTATTTATTATTAATACAAACAATAAAAAGCTTTTCAAAATAATCATGCCCCTCCTTGAAGAAACAATTCAACAATATATGATTTTGGAAAAAAAAGTCTTCCACTTATTGAATTTTCCCTTTATCTTACCAACTAGATGCATAACCATCTTTCTGTCTTCTTATTTTATCTCTCTTCATTGCTTCTTACTATCTTTTAGTCATTGGTGTTCATTTGTTTAGTCACTTGAAAACATTTATTGAGGATGTTCTCTGTACCAGGCACTATTCCAGATTTTGGGGCTGCATTAGAGAACAAAGAACAGTGAAATCCTGATGAAGCTGGTGTTCTTGAGGAAGACAGATATTGATATCATTTCAAAACAAGTTAATAAGCGATTGTCGCAGAAAGTGCTACAGAAGGGAAGTGGATGATGCTATGAGGGAGTGTCATGGAGACCTGATCTGGTCTGCAGGGTGCTTAAAGTCTTGCTTGAGGAAATGACATGATGTAAATTCCTTAAGGCATAGGCTCCATTATGTCTACAGGTAGAACTGTCTCCAGGTAGATGCTCTATATGGCTTCCCAGATGACGCTAGTGGTAAAGAACCTACCTGCCAATGTAGGCAAAGTAAGAGGCACAGGTTCAATCCCTGGATCAGGAAGCTTTCCTGGAGAAGGGAATGGCAACTCACTCCAGTACTCTTGTCTGCAGAACCCCGTAGACACAGGAACTTAGTGGGCTACAGCTCCTGGGGTTGCAAAGAGTCAGACTCAACTGAACCAACTTAGCATGCCTGCACACAGATGCCCTATATTTTTAAATAGAATGGAATATGTCCTTGTCCTATTCAGAATTAAGATAAATACTTTTTAAATAGTTCTCCTTTTTTGTTCAAAGTAACCTATTAATGTGTGTGCGTGCTCTGTCTCTTCAGTCATGTCCAACTCTTTGTGACCCTATGGACTGTGACCCATCAGGCTCCTCTGTCCATGGGATTCTCCAGGCACGAATGCTGCAGTGGGTTGCCATGCCCTCCTCTGGGGGATCTTCCTGACCCAGGGATCAAACCCGTATCTCCTGTGTCTGCTACATTGCAGGTAGATTCTTTACTGCTGAGCCACCAGCAAAGCCCAACTTATTAATACTTAATCATTATTTAAAAAATTCTTCTACCTGGTGGTAAAGAATTCACCTGCAATACAGGACACTCATGTTCAATCCATGGGTCAGAAAGATCTCCTGGAGGAGGAAATGGCAACCGCCTCCAGTATTCTTGCGTGGGAAATCCCATGGACAGAAGAGCAGTTTGGGTAAACTCTGGGAGTTGGTGATGGACAGGGAGACCTGGCGTGCTGCTGTTCATGGGGTTACAAAGAGTCAGACACGACTGAGCGACTGAACTGAACTGAATCCGGTTAAAATTGCATTTATATTTACCTTTTATGTCTTTTTTTAAAAAATGAAGGTTATACAACCTGTCTTTTGAAAATTTTATTATAAACGCAAGACAAAATTGTATTAAATGAAGATAGATAATTGAGGGGGTAATGTTTAGGGATTTTCCTCACTAAGAAAGTGAAAGTGAAGTCGCTCAGTGGTGTCCAACTCTTTGTGACCCATGGACTGTAGCCTGCACCAGGCTTCTCTGTCGATGGGATTTTCCAGGCAAGAATACTGGAATGGGTTGCCATTTCCTCCTCCAGGGTATCTTCCCAACCCAGGGATCAAACCCGGGTCTCCCTCATTGCAGGCAGATGCTTTACCCTCTGAGCCACCAGGGAAGCTATCTTTACTAAGGGGAGTGCCTAAATTGCATGTTTTCTTTCCATGGTTGCACTGATCAATTTTAATTTTTTTCAAGACTGACCTTATCTCTCTTACATTATTTCTTACTATCTTTTAGTCATTGGTATTCATTTGTTTGATATTTTTAAAATGTAATGCATTTTCCTGTAGAGCTCAGGAAAGGTGAACTCACAGACATTGAAAAGAGAAGGGTGAGGAGGGAAAAATTAGGAGTTTGAGATTAACATAAACATACTACTATGTATAAAGTAGATAACCAATAAAATAGAAGTAGATAATTCTACTGTATAGCACAGAAAACTGTACTCAATATTTTTTAATAACCTATAAGGGAAAGAATCTGAAAAAGGATATATATATGTGTGTATATATATATCTATATCTGAATCACTCATATATATATATTGGAGAAGGCAATGGCACCCCACTCCAGTACTCTTGCCTGGAAAATCCCATGGATGGAGGAGCCTGGTAGGCTGCAGTCCATGGGGTCACTAAGAATCGGACATGACTGAGCAAGTTCACTTTCACTTTTCACTTTCATGCATTGGAGAAGGAAATAGCAACCCACTCCAGTATTCTTGCCTAGAGAATCCCAGGGATGGGGGAGCCTGGTGGGCTGCTGTCTATGGGGTCGCACAGAGTCGGACACGACTGAAGCGACTTAGCAGCATATATAAATATATATATATATATGTGGGTGTATATATATATATATATATACACCCACATATATATCTGAGTCACTGCTGTATACCTGAAACTAATATGATGTAAATCAACTATACTTCAATTAAAAAAAAAAGAAAGGTGGGACTGGAGAACCAAAATGATCATTGTAGCTTAGTCTCCCTGGAAACAGTGTTTCTAAAAGCACAGTTTTATGACCAGTTAATATCATCCTCCAGACAATGGGCCTGCAGTTGGAAGCTTGATGGGAACAAGTCACTTTGGTGCATGGACCCATTCAGATATTTTCCAGTAAAATTCAACTAATATTTACTTAAGATGAATACTTTAAAAAACGTAAGCTATTGTTCATCTCACATAGACAGATAAGTAAGTTAAAGTGGCTGTCTTTTTGAAAGGGTAGTTTAAAAATCAAAGGTAAAGCTGTTTTAGATATGACACTATAAGACATGTAAATACATGGTTTATTTAAAAAATCACCTCTAAAATGTTCCTTTTTCTTTTCTTTGTCATACTTAGGTGCTCAATTCCAAACTGTGAGTCACTTGGAAGATCAGACCACAGCAGACTTCTGCTCTGTAAACTCTGAGAACGGCTTTGACCATAAGCAATAAGTCCAGATTTGATCTGAAGACGGGCATCAAGAAATCAAGGAGCCTTATTTAATATTTTTCTGTACCACAGCCTGGAGTGAGGGGAGATGGAATTTGATGTCACCTCCCTATTACCAAGGAGGGAGAGAAAAACCTTGGAAAAGGTCTATTATTATCAAGGAGACTGGACATGTGAAACACTGGGAGGAGTTTTTCAACCAACACAAGCTTTCTTTGCTTCTTACTCCCGGATGAACTTCGGATATGATTACCTAGAGGATGTCCACTTTGTCGTCCTCACAAGCCGCTTGCCATACCGCTGCTTTGTGAGTCTCTATTACCAAAAGGTAGTTTTCTTAGACTTCAGGCTTGTTGGACGGTGGAAAAAAAGGACAAAGGACACCTGGACGAGGGCATCAACATAGAAGAATCAGAAATGTATAACTCAGCCCTCTCGGCTCTGGCTGCATATCCCCGTGATCACCTGGGGAACTTTGAAACCTGGTAATGCCTTGACTTAAAACCTGGTAATTCTGACTTAAATGGCTGGAGCTGTAATTGCTATGAGGCTGAACAAGTCGCCAGCTAAGACACTATTGATGCCATCTACTGAAAGTGCTGCTTGGTGAGTAATGCCAAGCAGAGTGACCCAGCCCTGGGCTCTTCTCTGAATGGCCAGTCCATACCAAGCACCTTTCTTTTTAAAATTCACTTATTAGTTCTTTAATTCTGGTTGCTGCAGGTAGACTTTTTCTAGCTGCGGTGAGGGAGGTTACTCTCTAGTTGTAGTGCGCTGCTTTCTCGTGGCTGTGACTTGTGGCAGGGCACAGGCTCTGGGGGATGCGGGCTTCAGCCATTGCAGCTCTTGGGCTCGATGGTGTGGGCCCAGTAATTGTGGTGTGTGGGCTTAGCTGCCCCACAGCATGTGAAATCTTTCTAGACCAGGGATAGAACCCATGACCCCTGCATTGGTAGGCAGATTCTTAACCATTGGACCATCTGAGAAGTCAAGGAGTAGAACTGTGTATTACTTGTGCCTTACAAGCTCCAGGAGTTGGTGATGGACAGGGAAGCCAGGTGTGCTGCAGTCCATGGGGTCACAAAGAATCAGACACGACCGAGTGACTGAACTGAACTGAAGCCCTGGATGGTAATAGGATGTTAATAGACAAGAAATATGTCCATTTTTAAGGCACCTCTCTGAGTTAGGAGTCCAGAAAACTCAGTTTAATGATGCATGATGTACATTAGTAGTGGTAATTGGCTTGGAGGAATCATAGCATGATGAATTTGGAGAATAGTATGGAAAGATGAGACCTGGTTTCTAGTCATGGTTCTGCCACAGAAAACCTTGGGAGATTCCTTTGACTTTTAATATTTTCTTTTCCTTCATCAAAATGGCCTGGGATGAGATTGGATAATAGCTAAGGCTTTTTATAGCTTTCATATTATATAATCCTTCAAGATATTGGGCTTCCCTAGTGGCTCAGACAGTAAAGAATCTGCCTGCAATGCAGGAGACCAGGTTCCATCCCTGGGTTGGGAAAATACCTCGGAGAAGAGAATGGCTACCCACTCCAGTATACTTGCCTGGAGAATTCCATGGACAGAAGAGCCTAACAGGCTATAGTCCATGGGGTTGCAAAGAGGTGGACACGACTCGGAGACTAACACTTTCATTTTTCAAGATTTATTGGTGAATATTTATCTTCTGATAAACATAATGGGAGATGCTGGATGAAACAGGTCCTCTTTACCAGTTTAAACTGGTCATAGAATGTTAGAGCTAGAATTTGGTCAGTTACACACCTAGTGAACACCTACTCTGAGCAAAGGACTGTGTGATGCTAGGTGGTTGAGCATCATTTAAAAAAAAAAGAAAGCCAGTTGTGGTTCCCTCCTTTCCTAGACTGGCCCAGCATGGAGGAGCCATTCATCTGGTTGGCCACAATGTCAACTCAGAGGAATGATTTAATAGAGGGGCAAAGATCAATGGGGGAGATTAGAGGGAGAATAAAGGTCATTTAACTTCATCATGATAATTAAGAATGGCTTTACAAAATCTGTGTTTGTTCTTTGGAAGTATTGGAAGACATTTGTGGTGGGAAACTCCTCTGGGAAAGGTACTATGTCCTCCCTATTTGTATGTCCTCCTCTGGTGTTAGCTGGGCATCTGTGTTGGCTAGGTGCTCAAGTATATGTTACTCTCGACTGATCATAAAATAAAAGTTATTGTTGGTATTGTTTTCGAACCTCCTCCATCCAAGAACAGCAGTAGCCGTAGCCTGGCACCTGCTATATAGATTTGTCATCATATTACCAGGAGCAAAGCCATTTGGCTGTGCCTCACTCCAGGCCTCTTTGCTGAATTCTCAAATCAGAAGTGTGTAATCATGCCAGTGTGTTCCGATGGCACTTTCACAAGCTGTTTGGGCTCTAATGAGGGTGTGGTGATCATAGGACTGGAGTCTGCAGGAGCAGCCTCTGAACCTCACACAGCTCCTCTCTCACGGTGGCAGCCCCTGAACACTGAGGCTATGAGCTCTGTCACTGGGGTGTGATGACGGTGCCAAGAAGGATTAGGGGCAGAATGTACCCAAAGAAGCTGGTGGTACTTGTGAGTGCCAAGAGGAACAGATTGCACTGCAGAGGGTGTTTAGGAAGGCCATTAGGACAGCTTAAGTTATCAGAAGACACTGACAGGAGACCAGGGATGCACAGCAGTGGTAGGTTTAGGTAGTGGAAAGACAAAGAAGTGAACTTGGGTACAAAGGCCAGGTAAAGACAGCAGAAGGCATATTCTATTCTTGGGGTTTATGACAAAGTCAGAAACTCACTGAAATGATCCGTATTGCTTAAAAATGACTTTAGTTAGGGGCAAGAAGGAATATAGCTATGTCTGCATAGGAAGTCCTTTCTATAGCAGTGAATTCCTAGCTTCCAGCTAATGGGGATACCTAGGTGTGGTCTGTATGACATGAAAGGAAGGGGCTATGAAGCAGGTTCATGGTACACAAGAGTATATGGCTCAGAAGGAGCAGCTCACAGCTACTGATGTAGCAAGCTGATACACCATGCATATCACTTCTCTGCCGATGTCTGAGGCCTAGAGATCAGAGCAGAATGTGTGCACACGTGGATAATATGAGCTTCAAGAGGCCAGAACCTGCATCTTATTGAGGTTATAAACCAGAGAGAGGCAGGCAAACGTTGGAAGAATCAGAATCAGTGCTTATACTTCTCCAGACTTCAGGTCATCTCTCAGCCCTGGTTCTGAGACAGTCCCCACTCCACTCCCTGCCCTGCAGTAGAGGGGTGCACACTGAGCAGATGGCTGCACAGCAAAGTGATCAGGTCACTGTAAGATACTTTTAACTAAGAGACAACAGTGTTTATAGTGATGCCAGCTTTGAAATTAAGGTATAATAGAATGTTAGACCTAGGGGTGAACAGCTATTAGTGAACAAAGAATTGTATGTGAGGGTTTGGGATTGAGCATAAAAAGGAGTCAAATCTGGTCCCTCCTTTCCTGGGTGAGACTCCAAGGGAAGGGCAGAGGTACCCATCTAAATGGTGGATAGAAGCCAGATCAATGAATGATGTATTAAGTGTGCAAAATCCAGTGGGGAAATGAGAGAAATAAAAGTCTTCTAGTCAAATTCTTCAATTAATGGATGAGGAGTGGGAGGTCTAAACAGTTACCTAGTGAGCTGGTGGCAAAAGTGGGACCGGAAACCAAATTTCCTTCAGGGAAAACTATGAGCAGGCCATCACCGGGTCCTCTGCTGCAGAACTGCCTTTTTTGAGATTATAATGTTCCCTAAATTATATCTTAAGTTTGTATTGAATGCAGTCATTTTAAACACAAGTTTTTTTGTTTGTGATTAAATTCACGTATTGAGTCACAATCTGGAAGGTAGAACATGAAACAAAACCAAAGGCAGTTGTGCTTTTGTGATGCAATCTTATTTCTCTTCAGTTTAAGGACCACCTTGGCTTGTCCATATCTGAGACTCATTCCCTCAAATGTGAGGAACCCTATTTGAACAGTTTATTCTTCATTTTTAGTGGGAGTGTTACTGTTCAAAAGATCTTGCCTGGACCTGCAGCATCACCTGAGGGCTACTGGAAACACAGATCTCTTCTCTCTGCTCTTACAGACCTACTGAGTCAGAATCATCTGTTAACAAGGTCCCTTCCTTAATGATTTCTCTGCACATTAAAATTGCAGAAGTTCTGCCTTAGATTCCTTTCTAACTCCAGATTTGTGGTTCCCAATACTGACTTTATGTCTCCATCTGGCTGAATCAGAGGCAGCTTTTATCCCCACCACAAATGGAATTTATGATCATTCTCCCCAAATGGCCCTTCCTATATTTTGATCTCAGTTGATGGTGTGACTTCCCTACCCAGTTCTAAACTCCAAACAGCAGGGTCATTTTCAGCTCTGTTTTTAAATTTTTTTTATATATACCTTCCATATCCAGTGAACCAAATGCAACCAGTTCTATCACAGAAATGTCTCTCTTACCTGCCAAGACATCTCCCCACCTCTGTTCCTCCAATTCTGGAAGGGCGTTTTTCCAGGAACAAAATCTTTTTCAAGATCTCACTTTTCCCCCTTGAAACTCATGCCTACAACTTCCAACCCATCTGAATTTCCTTTGAGAAATATTTCCATTCAGCTAAAACTGCTGTAGGTATTTTGTGATAGCTATGGTCAACATCTGTTTGGGTTTTTTTTTTTGCTAGAAAGACACATACATATGTACTCTCCACCACCCTATCACCTCACCATCTCTAGCTCTATTTTTCTATGTAGGTATGTGTGTGTGTGTGTATATATGTATCTATATATAGATATATACAGATATTGATATATCTATACATAGATATATCTATATCTGTGTCTATATCTAATGCAATATATTATATAAAACTTTTCAACAGTTTAAGACCCAAGTTATAGTGGGAAAGCAATTACTCAATCAGTTACTCAGTTATATGGAAAACTGCAAAACTGTCTCTCTAAAATAACTAGAACGCTTCAGTTGTGCTTGTGCCATCATATTAGTAGCAATAAGCTCTGTTCACTTCTCAACTGGAGTTTAATAAAATAGATTATGCTTTCTGACCAAAATAAGAATCAAGAACTACCTCAAGCATTTTTGTGTCCCCCTTTAGGGAGAGACTATGTTATTAAAAGTTACTCAGGCTTAATAGCATTAAAAATGGAGTTATTCATTTAATAAATTTTAGTGCTGCCATAGGGGAATGATGGGTTAGTCCTAAGTGAAATACATTTAAAATTTTATTTTTCTGACGCTATATTGTGATGTGCTACATTTATATCTCTGCTTTTAATTTTAGTATAATTTTTAAAATATTGGAAGGCAAAAACAACAATGCAGTTTTCACTGGGAAATCTTGGAGGTTCTTGCATGAATTAAGCTATCTAGCTGCAGTTTTCAGTTGAATCATCTCTTTATATTAATATGAAACATGCATTATAGGAATTATGTTGATTGCATTATCGGCTTTAGAGGGGAAAAAAGGCATGATTTTCTTTACTTGGCATGTGGAGAATTTTATCTCCTTCTTCTGACCTTTTAACTTTATCTCTATAAGTTATATCTACAGTTCTGAAGTATAGTAACAGCATTGGTTTATTTTGCTGGCTATATGAAGTCTGACTTAAAATGGTTCTTTTCTTGTTTGAGTATGGTGCCTATTTATTTGTTTAATGAAAAACTGCACCCTTTATTGTGACATTCAAATATTAATGTTTAATACAGGGAACATGAAAAATATATCAAAGGTATTGCTTGTGATAAAACCTGAATCAGTCTGATCTGCTCAATATGGACACTAATGACTCCGTGATGGTTTTGCAAGGCCAGAGTGCTTGCTCCACAAGATTTTTAGCTGCAAGCTGAAAACCTTGGCCAAATGAGTTTAGTACATCCCTCAGGATTTATTATATTAGGCTGGCTGACAATGCGTAAGGGACAGATTTGTTCAGACGAGAAAGGGCACACTGTTCCAACGCAGTCAAAAGTAGCCAAACACTCCTGACCTCACATCTCCATTTCCATTTGGCAGAGCTTTTTCTGATTCAAACCTAAGTGAAATTCCACGTTGCGCTTATACATTTATCATTTTCAAACTGAGAGAATGCTTTTGTGCTCTTTCCCCATAATAATACCTTTTTACATACAGCAATTTGCAATCTTCACAGTTTTCACTTCTGCTATCCCTTTTAGCCCTCACAATAACTCCAGTAGTTATTGTCTTGTTGTTTTCACTTTTATGGATAATGGAGTTGATGCTCTGAGAGCATAAGTGATTGTCCAAGGTCAGATAGGTGGTAATTGAAGTCAGAACTCAAACCCAGGTCTTTTGGCTCTGAGTGCAGCTGAGGGTTCTTTTGACTACAGACCATTTTACACTAGAGTGGGATGTCTTAACCTTACAAATTGCAAAAGGTTTTCAGATTTCTTTAGAAAGTGGATTGAAACACAGGAACATTTGTAATGAATGTTTTCCTTTCAACTAGAACCAACAGTGAATCATTTCACTGTTTTCCCTCAGAGCATTCTTATTTTTCATTCTACACACAAAATACGGTGTTCATTACATTTGATGGGTCTTTGGAAAAACTTGTTTTTAATATTAAACATTTCACTGGTGAATATTCAAATGGCTTATGCCTGGTTTTGTGGATAACCTGCTGTGTGACCTTGATAAGGTTACTTAACCTTTTTTATGTCTCTGTAAATTTAGGGTAAAATCTTTCTCTTACTTGGCAGTTGTAATACATAATTAATTAGTGCTACTGGAGTGAAATCAAAGGCTTTGCCACTAACAGCAAGGAAAATTCAGCACACAATATTACCCTAGATAATCACTGGGGCTAACCACTCTGAGCCCATGACTGCAAATTGGGATCAGAGAACCATTTGTTGTCATTGATGGCAGTAGGTAATGCAATGCAGATTTGGTACTATTTTTTTTAACCACTATCTTCCCTTTCCAATATGGCTCAATACAACAGACAAAAACTCATGGAGTGACGGCAAGATTTTTCTTTGTGTTCAGCACTTAACTCAACCTCTTCTACATGTTCTTATTTTATACATGATATACTTTCCAAAAAATTCCATTCTCCTCAGAGGGATACAATTACAGTTTTTGCTGTTATTTCTTCTTTTTTTCTAGAGTTTTTTGTCTGTTAGTTAATGATTTTATAGTGGCATTAATGATGGTATTAGTTATTGCTTCAGAATTCTCTGCAGACAAAGTCTGCCCCATCATGGAACTGGTGTGGGGATATCTTTTCTTTTTGTGCTCTTCAATTCTGTTGTCTGTTGGAAAGAATTACAGAAATGGTAGTCCTGAAGATAAGGGTTGAGACAACATATGTTACTATATCTGTTTTAATTGATATAGTAACTGAGGAACTAAGGAACTAAGGGAATTTGTTCACTGTTACAGAGATAATAGAGTAAGAATTTAAATTCGGCTTTGGCAGGTGTTAAAACCCATGAGAAAAATACAACAAAATAAAAACAGAGCAAGACAAAAAAATTGGAAATACTCACAGGTTCTATGGAAGGTCAGAGGACAGCATGGCTTACCTGTGTAGATTGCTGCGTTGATGATCATGGTAAGTCACAGAGGAGCAACATCTGAAGCTCATGGAGGGGCTAGCATCTGAGCTGAGTCTGGAATGATGAGCAGGTATTCAGTAGGCTGTAAATAGAGGGAAATGATTCTGGCTACAGCAGTATGTATGCTGTGTGCTGAGTTGCTCAGTTGTGTCCGACTCTTTGTGACCCTATGGAGCCTGCCAGGCTCCTTTGTTTGTGGGATTCTCCAGGAAAGAATACTGGAGTGGGTGGTCATGCCCTCCTCCGGGGGATCTTCCCACCCCAGAGATTGAACACAGGTCTCCTGCATTGCAGGCAGGTTCTTTACCGTCTGAACCACCAGGGAAGCCCAGCAGTATTCATAGGAGCAGCGTGTGTAAGGGCAGAGAGAATTGGTGGTGCTAGAGAGTCTAAGCAGCCTTGTTCCACTGAGAAGCAGCTGTGTTTGCGGATGCTCAATCAAGCCTCTGTGGTCTATGGAAAGGACCTTGACCCCCTTGACCCTGTGACATTACAGGGTAATGTGATCATATTTGTGGCTCAGCAGTATGTATAGGAGCAGTGTGTGTAAAGGCAAAGAGAATTGGTGGTGCTAGAGAGTCTAAGCAACCTTGTTCCACTGAGAAGCAGTTGTGTTTGCAGATGCTAAATCAAGCCTCTGTGGTCTATGGGGAGGACTTTGACCCCCTTGACCCCGTGACATTACAGGGTTAGTATTTGTGGCTCTTGAGAAATAATTCTGTGGGTAGAATGCAGAATGAAATGAGCAATAAGTAGATAGGAGATAAATAATATCGATGGAGAAGACACACCCAGATTGAAGAGATATTTAGAAATTACCTATGGAGGTTCAGAGGCAGGCTCTTTGGTCTGGAAGAAAGAGCCAACGAAAGTATATTGATGAACATGCTCTAGAAACATAGCCCTTTATCCCATTAGTCCAGTGGCCCATATTATAAGTCTTCCTTTCAGAAACTTTTAACTCACTTGTGGATGTCTTCATGATAATACTCACCAGATGAAGCTGCAGCCCTGGTTAGGTAAAACTTACTTAACCATTTACTCTTTGCTTGCACTTTAGCTCTGAATGTGGCTGGAGAAAAACATAGAACCATTTAGTCTAGCCCACTTAAGTTCATGATGGACTGACAGCTCACATCGAGGCTGCCTGGTCTTGTCCAGCACCCCTACTACATTTCTCCATTGCATTGTCTCTCCCACTTTCTCAAACTGTTGCTGCTGCTGCTGCTAAGTCGCTTCAGTTGTGTCTGAGTCTGTGCGACCCCATAGACGGAAGCCCACCAGGCTCCTCTGTCTCTGGGATTCTCCAGGCAAGAACACTGGAGTGGGTTGCCATTTCCTTCTCCAATGCATGAAAGTGAAAAGTGAAAGTGAAGTTGCTCAGTCGTGTTCTACTCTTAGTGACCCCATGGACTGCAGCCTATCAGGCTCCTCAGTCCACGGGATTTCCAAGGCAAGAGTACTGGAGTGGGGTGCCATTGCCTTCTCTGCTCAATCCGCTAGGTAATTATAATGTTTACTATGAAACTATGTTTTGTTTCAGCCATTTGGAATGAAAGAATTTCAGCCTTTTTTCCCAAAGTGCTTACCTTCTTTTTCATTTGTCATGAAGAACTTCATCAGAACAAGAGTATTCTCCAACATAAACATACTAACCCTATCACATGCAGAACTTAAGACAGTTATACCATAGTATCTGTTATATAGTCCAGTTTCAAATTGCTCCAATTATCTCCAAAATGTCCTTTATAGCTGTTGTTGTTTTAAAATCTAGGCTCCAAGTAGAAATCCTTTATTGGTTTTGGCTTTCAAATTTCTTTAGTTTCCTTTATTGTACAGGAATCTTGCACCTTTGCTTGTTTCTCAAGATATTACCACTTCCAAATGCATTGTTTTGTAGAATGTTCCTCAGTCTGGATTTGTCTGATTGTTTCCTAATGATTAGATGCAGGGTAAACAAATATTATAGGTGATGTGTAATCTCATTGCCTTGAATCAAGAGATACAAAATTATAGTTTGCTTGATCATCTTTGGGTTAAGGTGAGTCAACCTGATGCTTCCATTATAGAGGCAGCTTTTCTTCTTTATAATTAATATGTATTTGATAGAGCGCTACTCTGAGACTGTATAAGTGTCTTGATTACCAATATTGTTCAGTTGATGAGTTTAGCATCCATTGATGAACTTTTCCTCCATCAGTTATTACATCAGATGGATATAAAATTTGGATTTTTCCAATTCATTATTTCTTTTATATTGATTAGATGGCATTGTTCTGATTAGGTAGCCTCCCCCTCCCTCTTTGAATATTATAATTTTTTTTGCATTTTTATATTCAGTAAGTTATAACTCTTTACCATTGTTATTCTTTTTAATGTTGAAATTCTTTAGATTTATCAGTGGGGATTCCTTTAAGTTGCCCTGGTGTTTTTCTGACATTCCTTTCTTTTTTCTTGGCATAAGATATCCTTTTGCTTTCTTGGTCTTAACATGGAGCCTGCCATTTCTTCAGGGGTGACTTTTTCATTTTATTTATCTGAGAGTTGTTTAACAATTCATTTAAAATGTCCCTTGATAAGACTTTTTGGCTTTATTTTTAATTTATAATTGTACTGCACAGCAATTAGAGAATATATTTTGGATTATTTCTGCCTTATGAAACTTACTGGAATTTTCTTTGTAACGTAATGTATGCTCCAGGTCCACTTGAAAAGAAATTGTATGTTCTACTTTGGGGATGTCCAGGAGTTTGCATCCCATCTCACGGTTTCACATGCCGCATGTTAATAGATGCTTTAACTCTAAGAGATGTAGCTCCAGCCTTGACCCCTCTCCCAAATTCTAGTTCCCTTCTTACATCTCTCTCGGAGATTTAATAAACATTTCACATGTAAAATGTCCAAGATGAAATGTTTTATTTCCTACTTTAGTCTTGCCTCAGAAAGTAAACATCTCCAGCCTGCATGGAGGTGTTCAGGTCAAAAAACTTGAGTTGTCATTGAATTCTTTGTTCTCTTCTACTCTCACATTCAGTCAATTGGCAAATCCTGTTTGTTCTATCTTTGAAGTACGCGCACACACACACACACACACATTCACACACATGTATATATATACACACACATGTTTACTTTCACCACTACTGCACTGTTCCAAGCAGTTATCATCTCTGCATTTAATTGTTGCAAGGGCCTTTGACTGACCTGCCTGCTTCCCTTTTAGCTCCTCCTATCTGGTATCATCTCAGCAGCCTGGTTGATGTTTTAGTATACATATCATACTATATAATTCCTTCATTCAGAAGACCATCACACAGCCTGCATGGTTTGGCTCTTGCTGTCACTCTGATTTCATCCTCTGTCTTCAACTAGATCACTGAGCTCTAGTCACACTGGCCTTTGTGCTGTCCTTCAATGACACTAGGTACACTTGACCCCAGAGCCTTTGCATTTGATGTGTTCTTATCTTACCATGCTTTTCTCAGAGACATTTTTATGGTCAAATCTCTCATCTGCAAGGCTAGAGAGACCTCATTGCTATCTAAACCCTACCTAATATGAAACTTCTCACAACTATTCCTATTAAAGTCCTTGACCTGTTTTACTTTTCTTTCTAGAACTTATCACCACTTGGTAGGGGTATGTGTGTGTGTGTGTGCTTGTGTGTGCACACGCAAGAACAGTGCCTGGAAGATATTAGTAAATATTTGTTGAATAAGTAAAGTTGCTTCATTGAAAAACATGTATTTTTATTAAATTTTAAAATGTTACCACTAGAAAAGATACATTGGCTAGTCTCAGCATGGTGTTCTATGTGTTAGGCTCATTTTATTTGAGCTGGACTCAGAACGATCACTGAGGTCTGATATAAAACTGTATTTGTTTCTTTAAAATGGTTTTCTCACACATGCAGATACCACTTTAGGTTAATGGGAAAATATGGGTCTCTATCTGAGAGAGCTAATCTTACTACTTAAATCAGAATCCCTCAGAGTATTATTGAGCTCACTCCATTAGTACTGACAAGATTTTCAAAACAGTAGCCTCCCCTGAGAGAATAATATTCCTACAAGGAGACTGTCAATTTTGCATCTGAGAAAACAAGTGGAAAATATTCCTTAGTTCTCAGTATTGCAGTACTCTTGAAAATGTATAAGTGTTAGTCACTTAGTTGTGTCTGACTCCTTGCAATCCCATGGACTGTAGCTGGCCAGGTTCCTCTGTCCATGGGATTCTCCAGGCAAGAATACTGGGGTGGGTTGCCATGCCCTTCTCCAGGGGATCTTCCTGATCCAGGAATCTAACCCAGATCTCCTACATAGTAGGCAGATTATTCATTGTCTGAGCCACCAGGGAAAGACCAAGTATTGCAGAAATCTTGTATATTGGAAATATATTTGATTTTTTGTATTTCTCTTCAATCAAATCTCTTAGCTCAATTTTTCTGCTTTGACTGAATGCTCGAGAGCTATTTCTTGCATTTCTTTAAGGTTCTCTTTGCTTGTCCTTTTTCATGGTCACCACTGATCTAGTAAATATAGACAAGAAGTATGATGCATTTTGTGGGAATACTGATACTATTGCAGCTGATTGCAATCTGGGTCATATAAATGAAAGTGCTGCAGAAGTCAAAATGTGCTATATATCAATGTTGTCAGGTTTGTTATGATTACAATTACTATCATTGTTATTATAGCTATGAACTTTGCTTGATAACCTCAGGAGTATAAGAAATAATAATAGTTCTTATTTTAAAACATATCAATTTAAACTTATTTCAGAGGTCTCCTCTAGCTTGTGTGTGTGTGTGTGTGTGCGCGCGCGCGCGCACGTGCGCATGCACAAACAATTGTGTCTGACTCTTTACAAACCCATGGACTGTAGCCTGCCAGACTCCTCTGTCCATGGTATTTTCCAGGCAAGAATACTGGAGGGGATTGCCATTTCCTCCTCCAGAGGATCTTCTCGACCCAGGAATCGAACCCACGTCTCCTGCATCTCCTACATTGGTAGGCGGATTCTTTACCACTAGCGCCATATGGGAAGTTCTCTGTTCTTGCTTCAGTTCAGTTCAGTCGCTCAGTTCTGTCTGACTCTTTGTGACCCCATGAATCGCAGCACGCCAGGCCTCCCTGTCCATTACCAACTCCTGAGTTCACTCAGACTCATGTCCATCAAGTCAGTGATGCCATCCAGCCATCTCATCCTCTGTTGTCCCCTTTTCCTCCTGCCCCCAATCTTGACACTGTTGCTCACCCCTTCTCCCAGCCAGAATTGTGTACATGTTTTCAGATCTTTTCCTGAGTCAAAGCACTGAGCTGGGCCCGCTGGCCACTGGTGATTAGTCAAACTAACGGTGGTTACTGATGCAACTGCAGATTCCTGTCTGATTGTTTTGCTGCTTGCTTGCCATTCTTGGGGCAGAGGACACCGATGAGGCTGGGAGCTCATGTGCCTAGAATGCTATATTCTCATTTTGTGAAAGGTAAGGAAAATCCTCTCTACTTAGTATTGTATCAGTTAGAGTTCAGATTTGCTGGAACAGAACTGACTTTACCAGGTTTAAGCAAATGGGTATATTATATGAAAATTAAAAGCTTATAGAATTTTCAGAGGGGACAAGAAAAGAAAAAAGTTTGGAGGCTTTGCCAGATAAATGCCCAGCCACATAGTGGGACCATGTTAACAGGACAGGAGACACTGTGAGGCTGTAGAAGTTTATCTCTTGTTTTACTGTCCTCTGGTGGCACAGTAACATTTGGGGCACAGACATACATTCATTTATACTGGTGAAGTTTTTCAACAGTTCTTTTACATTGTGTCTATTTGTATCAATGAACTTGGAGCAGAATCCATCCTCTTTTCCTGCTGATTTTCTAGGCACCCTCAGAAGGTTTGATTTGTGCCATCAGGGGTCCTTACCTACTTGGGAGAGGAATAGAAAGCTCTGAGAAATATAGTCATATTAGGTTTACTTAGTAATTTGCCTCAAATTAAGCAGACTGAAATCTTTAGTATTGTCTTTAGTGATAGAGCCAAGATGACTGTTTCATGCAGATGCTGTTCATCACTTGCATGGACAATTCCAAATAACTCCATTTCATGGATCAATTCACGGAGTCATCTGGGGGGACATTTAGCAGCTAGCTGATCTTGGTTGACCAATCAGCATAAAGTCTGTTCAAGACCAAATGTGCTGCAGTGGCCATACTAAGGCCTTTAAAGATTGAAACCACTGATTTGTAGCTCCTACCCTTAGGAAGTTTTAGGACAAAAATTTCTGCCTTCTGGAAAACTGTGGCTTTCCTGATGTAGGTTTTCATAGGTTTAAGCAGATCCAAAGCTGCTTCCTTAGGGAAATCTGGTCCTTATCTTCTGCTGTTCCTGTAGTTTTCACTCTGGAAAGGTGAAGTGGCAAGAACATGTTAAGTAGTTAACTTTCTATGAGAAAATGCCTGTTTTTCTACCAAGAACTTATCTGAACAATACATGTCTCATTTTAAATGACACAGAATGTATATGCTTCAGGCATTTGCTTTTCAGCCACAGCTGTGATGTCATTTTAATTTTTGTTTGCTTGTTTTCTTTCTTTTTTTATCTGCACAGCATTTTAAACAAATGTGAATTAGTTGCTGAAACTTAGGCATTGAAAAATTTTACACAGAAATTTAAACTTGGGTTTTGTCTTGAAAAGTTGGAAGCTCTGGCAGTAGCAATGAAGCAGCCTTGCCACCTGGCAGGTGCTGAGGAGCTGAGCCTCTGGTCTGGTTCTCCCCAAGCCTCATGGTCTCACACCATATTCTTCTCAGCCCACTTTGCTCTGTTGTATGCTGATCTCCTCAGCAGTTGAGTTTGTAAACTCCAGTCTTGGCACATGGTTATTTGTACCCTTCAAGTAGGGGCTTTGAGGAGTTTTTCCATGAATGAGCATTTTTTGTTTTTGTTTTTAACTTTGGATGTCAAAATGTGCATATCTATATTTTTCTAAGGGGGAGATTTACAGCTTTCATCAAAGCTTAAGAACTATTATTTTGCATGTTCTAAGACTCTCTTCCATATTTTAATTATCTGATTATGTTTGTATTTCCACATAAATGTTTTCAGTCATCTTTGGAATTAGGCATAATAGAAATAATACGATAGAAATAATGCTAATAATAAATAGTAAAGAAAAAATATCATCCAGAAGCTAGCTTGATCATAAAACATGTTCCAGTCTTATTCCATATCTCTAAGTTGCACAGTGCTTGGACTCACCCTGGGGCAGTGGTGAAAAATTGTAGATTCTGCAGTTTAGTAATGTCAGTTTTTGTTCATATTGACTTGAGTGGTTTCTAATACTGTACCACTCTTCAACTAAGGAAAGTCCACCATAACAAATTGTCAGAGACTTGATTGCTAAAGGGAGAAACACAACACTCTCACTAGCTGACCAGCCAGGCATAAAGCAGGGACTTAAAAATACAGAACTGAGGTGGATAACAGTGAATATATACCACACAGAACACCTGGTAGGGTAAAGCTGCTAGTGCTAAGTCAATTCATTCGTGTCCAACTCTGTGCGACCCCATAGATGGCAGCCCACCAGGCTTCCCCATCCCTGGAATTCTCCAGGCAAGAACACTGGAGTGGGTTGCCATTTCCTTCTCCAATGCATGAAAGTGAAAAGTGAAAGTGAAGTCGCTCAGTCGTGTCTGACTCTAGTAACCCCATGGACTGCAGTCTACCAGGCTCCTCCGTCCATGGGATTTTCCAGGCAAAAGTACTGGAGTGGGGTGCCATTGTCTTTTCCAATCTAGAGGGAACCAAAGTCTGGTGAAGAATACCACCACCCAGAGTCTCTGACAGCATCTGTAATTTATTTTTCTCAGGTATCCATCATCTTCCTCAATTCTATACATGCTCTTTTTACTCTAGAAGGCAAAAAAATTCCTTTACTTACACTTAAAACTTCTAAGAGCTAAAGGAATTGGAGAATTGTAGCATACTATTTATAGAACAATATGAAAGTGAAAGTCACTCAGTCATGTCCAACTCTTTGTGACCCCATGGACTGTATGGTCCATGGAATTCTCCAGGCCAGAATACTGGAGTGGGTAGCCTTTCCCTTCTCCAGGGGATCTTCCCAACCTAGGGATCAAACCCAGGTCTCCTATATTGCAGGCAGATTCTTTACCAGCTGACCACAAGGGAAGCCCTTAGAACAATATACAGATCTTTAAAAATACCTTGAGAAAGAAAGCATTGATATATTTAGAGAAAAAAATACTATAATTTACCTTCCTCCTTCTTGCTTATATTAGAAGCCTCTGAGTGACTCATTTTTCCATGTGAGTGAACACTTGGAGTTCATGATAAATAATCTGAAATTTCACCAAACTCTTGATCTGACTGTAGCCCTAGCACACCACCATGGAAGCTTTGAACACTGTGCTTTTGGGGGTATAAATCTGTAAAGCCGTACAAAGAAAGAGTGAACTGGTATGCCCTCTGGTATATATATTTCTGAAGAATATCTACTTTAGGAAAAAGCATTTTGAGAAATCACTTCAAAAACATAGAGCAAGGAAAGGATGAGACAATACTGTTTCCTCATAAATTAGTGAAAGTGAAGTCATTCAGTCGTGTCCGACTCTTTGTGATCCCATGGACTGTAGCCCACCAGGCTCCTCCGTCCATGGGATTCTCCAGGCAAGAATACTGGAGTGGATTGCCATTTCCTTCTGTAGGCTTAGTTACCTTTATCATTTTTATTTTTATTTTTGTTAAATACTGTTGTTTTTTGACAGAAGGTCTGAATCAATTTTATAAACATAGTGTTGATTGGAACTGTAATAACTCCCAGCAGATGGCATTTCCTAGGGGATGACTTAGGCTAAAAGGTGAGTCACTCCACTTCAAATTCTCAGCTCCATGTGAACTGACCTGGCTCTGAGTGGGTGGAAATGATTATTTATGCATGTCATCATCAGAGAATTTTGCTCTTCAACAAGGATGAAAAGATGTTGTGCAGGGTATCAAGGCAAGTACCCTGGGGTATAGAGAGGGCAATGGTAGGCTGAGGGGAGTGAGTGATGTCTGAGGCTTCCAGCCAGGGCACAGGAGTGGGTATGTTGCCTGTCTGGCTTGTGGAGCTGGGCGGAAAGCTCAACAGCTGCATTTCTTCCCATTTCCTCAGTCACTGCTACTTTCCTACCTGACCCTGTGCCTAGAACCAGGACACAGGAGAAAAGGTTCTGTCCATCATCTGTGAACGAAGTTCAGCTCCTATTGTCAAACTCCAAACTTTTTAATTTTTTGAGTGCCATCACTGTGGATGGTGACCGTAGCCAGGAAATTAAAATAATCTTGCTCCTTTGAAGGAAAGCTATAAGAAACCTAGACAGCATATTAAAAAGCAGAGACATCACTTTGCCCACAAAGGTCCATATAGTCAAAGGTATGGTTTTTCCAGTAGTCATATGTGGATGTGAGAGTTGGACTATAAAGAATGCTGAGTGCCGAAGAATGGATGTTTCCAATTTGAGGTACTGGAGAAGACTCTTGAGAGTCCCTTTGACAGCCAGGAGATCAAACTAGTCAGTCCTAAAAGAAATCAACCCTGAATATTCACTGAAAGGACTGATGCTAAAGCTGAAGCTCCAATACTTTGGCCACCTGATGCAAGGAGCTGACTCACTGGTAAAGACCCTGATGCTGGGAAAGATTGAAGGCAAAGAGAGAAGGAGGAGGCAGAGGATGAGATGATTAGACAGCATCACTGAGTCAATGGACAGGAATTTGAGCAAATTCCAGGAGTTAGCGGAGGACAGGGGAGCCTGGCATGATGCATTCCATGGGATTCGCAAAGAATCAGACACAACTTAGTGACTGAACAACAACAGAGGGAGTCTACAGCTGACTGGGCAAGTTCTTGATATTTTGAAATTTATATATCATTGTAATAAAATAATCAGAGTATAGTTTTGTACAGACAAGTTAGACATTCTAGGCTTTAAAAGAGAATTCTTCAGAATTTTATGAGTAATTAAAGCCACCTCAGGAATCCTTCTTCCAAATTATTTCATCTAGTTCCAGAAAAGGAGAAGGAAATGGCAACCCACTCCAGTATTCTTGCCTGGAGAGTCCTGTGGACAGGGGAGCCTCGTGGGCTGCTGTCCATAGGTTTGCATGGAGTCAGACACGACTGACATGACTTAGCATGCATGCATGCATTGGAGAAGGAAATGGCAACTCCAGGATTCTTGCCTGGAGAATCCCAGGGATGGAGAAGCCTGGTGGGCTTTATGGGGTCACACAGAGTCGGACAAGACTGAAGCAACTTAACAGTGCCAGAAGAGAACACCCTTCTGCCTCTCTTGCTTATATTCATTCTGTCTCAATAGAGAAAAAATTTTGTAGGGACAAATTGAATTATAGTTCCACACTAGGAAAGCTGCTAAGAACACAACCATAATTGCAGCTCTCAGGAGTGGAAATAGTAGAGGTCAACCAGAATTGTAAGATGCAATTTGTAAAACACCAGAACATGCCAACCACAGTTGTAATTGCAAATCAAGGAATTCTTGTTTTCTTCTGGGTAGAAAGGAGGGAGGGATCATGGGATTCTTTTCTCCTATATCACACTGAACAATAGTGACTTACATCAAAATGGTCATCTTCAAATTTTATACATGAAGTAATCTGTGGGAAAACAAATTATGTGAAAATTATTTTCAGTACCAAACCTCCTGTTTTAAAGTAACCCCACCCATAAATGGCTTGTCTTCTATATGCAGCACAGAGCCAAAGCCAATAATTGCACAAGACCCATAAATTACTGACAGATGGCTTTTTGCAATGTTCTAACTCCAACTTTAAAGCTAATTATCTTAATCAAATTAAATACATTGTAAATGGCCAAGAAAGGGAAGATGTGAATTGAATTAGTCTTTGTTCTTATCTCTTGACCAGGATGAAAAGGAGAATACGTTATTTTGATTCAACTATAATCTTTGATTTAGGTAAACTAGTAAAGCCTTGATTTCAGCCCAAAGTTTTGTTTTCTCTTTAATTTCGAAACACACCTGTTAATTTTCTCACTTGTGGAAAAGCAAACTGTAAGCTTTGTGGATGATTGCTTCTCTAACAGAAGGCCCTAAACCATTTCTGACAAGAAGCTATCTCTTTTTTCCAGTTATTTCCCAATCACTGCAGGGGAGTAAAAAGAGAAAAGCACAATGTAAATGCAAGCTAATGAGGGGGTTGCTGGGGACATTTTCTAGGAGACTCTCTTTAAGCCACAGGACTTGGGGAGCTCTACCAGGTAAGCCTTCCAGATATACTGGTATGGAAGCTTATTCCACCTGTCAGTTTGTAAATTCCTACACACAGAGCTTTATTGTTTATAAATCTGAACTAGAGGTGACATGGTATCAACATTTTCGTCTAATATGCACCTGTTGACGTATAAGATGATCAAAAAATGACCACTCTGCCAAACACATTTGTGTTTCAAATCTATAAAAAAGATATTTATTAATGGGATAAAGATGTCAAAGATAATAAGGTGATAAATAAGTCCTTCCCATCATGAAAGCCATCAGGATTTTAGACTTGTGTGAGTTCCCTTTAATTCATGTGATGGTAAAATTAGGGAAGTAAGGTCATGTTATTGAGGAAACAGTGACGTTGATAAGATGAAATATATACTCATACATATAGACATACAAAGTTGAATTTTGTGGCTCATAGTGACAAAATATTTTTTTGTTTGATTTAGTTTTCAGTTAAGTCCAGTTAAGAATACAGTTCTTTGGCTTTACCAGTATTTGTCTGTTTATTCATATAATAAATATTGATAAAATAAAACAGAATTTCATCCAAATATTGAAGGTCATTTAACTTTCTGACCTGTACATGGACTTGATTCTGGTAAGCAGCATGCTTCCCCTGAGATCCTTGGATAATAAAGCTCTACTCCAGTATTGGTAGTTATATAGTCTTGTGCAAGAAACATAAATCTTATCGTGCAAACCAAGACTGAAAACTCCTGGGATTTTAAAGGCATGTTGACAAGTGATTACCATATGAGTGCTTATAGGGTACCAGGATGGGACTGTATTATTAATAAAACAAATTAGTTCACAATATTGGGATAACTAGTGGATAACTATCCGTCAGCCTTAGTGCAAAAAAGTACTGCGTAATTGAGTTCTTGCCATTGACTAAAGTGGCTGTAGTCTTTCATTCATTATTTGGTTCAGCATCTACCAGACTGTCTCTAATAATGGCACCCTCTTGGAGAGGAACAGAAATGTTTAGGGTAATATTTTCCAACGTGGTAACAAATGTTTCTAGATGGGTATGTTATCTTATGCCAAATATACAGAAAGCGTGGACAATATCCGGTTCAGTTCAGTCACTCAGTTGTGTCCGACTCTTTACGACCCCATGAATTGTAGCACGCCAGGCTTCGCTATCCATCACAGACTCCCAGAGTTTACTCGAACTCATGTCCATTGGGTTGGCGATGCCATCCAATCCAATTAATTTAACTACACTATGAAAACTTAAATTTCTTAATTTTATTTTATTGTTTTGATTACTACATTTTTGAGTAATTCCAAATCATATAAAGGTACATGAAATAATAGAAGGGTGTGTGTTCTTTGGGGTATATATTTCCACATTTATTTTGTTTACCTTTCCTTTTCCATTTGCAGACACATTAATGCCATTTTCCAAATCTAAGCGTATAGCATCTTATTTATATGTCAAAGCAACATCATAAATTGTGTGAGTTATTGAAAACAATAAACTAAATATGTTACAGAATATTAGGGGTATACAAAATGGTTAAATGGAGAAAAATAGCATTTTAACCAAATGGGAGGACATCCTATTAGATTCTTTTCATTAAATGTCCAAAAAGTAAGCGTCACATTTGGCCTATTGTTCAGTCACTTTGCAGTCAGGATTCTTAAGCGATTCCTTCGTGCCATGAGACGCATGTTAGCGGGGTCCTTTTCACTCTGCTCTGGCCTCTCCTCTTGAATTGACATTACACAGTGCACATCACTGTCACTGTCACAGCCTGAGATGCATATTTTGGGTGAAACCTCTTTCGTACGGATGTCAGATACTCCAGCAAGTGCTACATGTTCACAATTCAGATCTTTTATTTTAGAAAAAAGTTTTTCCACTTGGTTATATTGATTCTTTAAGATTCGTTATTAAAACATGTTCAGTGGGCCCTATAATTGGTGAATTTTTGGAAAAGGCTAATATAAATTATTTTATTTTACAGCAAATAAATAATGATAGTGTGGCTAGGGAATATCCATTATTTTAACATCTTAGAATCCAGGACATTTTACTTGCCATTCTTTTGTATACTTGGGTTGTGTGTGTGTTTACACACGTTTATGTAGCAAATGTCTCTGTTAGACATATTGTCTTGAGCACAGCCTAGAAAAAAATCAGAGATACAGAATCAGTTATAATTGGTTAGATACACTAAGGATAATTTTTTTTACAGCCTTTCTTTTATGGTTTTTCTTTGTTAAAAGCCAAACTTCTGCCCACTGAGTAGTAGAACTCACATACTTTGGCAAATACAGTAACTGGTATCTTTCTTCCCGGTCTGATATTTGATCGTATAAAATCAGTCTTAGAGGTAAGACAAAAAGTTTTACCTCTGGCATTAATTTGCTATGTGACCTTGGAAAAGTCATTTAACCTCTTTGAATTTTATTTACCACATCTATTAATATAAAATGTTGGATTTGAAAAGGTTAAAGATATTATTTTGTAAAGTAGCATTAACTATTATTTTAAATAATAATTCAGGAAAGGAAAAAAATTTTCAAAGCTCTGTGTTCAGACCCAAGGTAGAAATTTAATTCAGGGTAGAATTTCTTCCTATGGAGGATACAACTAATTGAGAAACATTTCTTTCTCCCACCCAAACTGTCATGAAAAGGACTGCTTGACAGAAGATGTCATAAACAGGAGGGTATATGAACCAGGAAATGCATACTGGTGTGGTTAGTTTGATGGAGCTTGGTATCTTGAAATGTAAGTGGCAGGTCCATGAGGATGTATGGGCAAGCAGTGGCTATCAAGGATGTTTAACTTAGCTAATAGATGGAAGCACGTGGTTTCATAAGGCAGAGAGAGAAGCATCTGGAATCTTAAGATCAGTGCACATTCTGTAATGCAGTGACTCATGGTCAGTATCAGGGAAGTGGCAGCAAATATCAAGGGCTGGAAATGATAACATGATGTGTACTAGACTGTGGTGACTAGAAAATGCCAGACACAACTCCAGACTTGAAGTTTGCATACCTCCAGCCAGATAATGAAAACTTACAGTTAAGGAAGGGGAAGATGAAAATTTTCTTCACAATTCTGTGAGCTTCCTTGTAATGCTGATTAGACCATGGACCATGTATATCGTCTTTGCCTCTCTGGCATCTACCCCAGTACTTGATATTCATTATATACCTAACAAACATTAAAAAGTATTAAATTGAAGGATTCAGATGAATGGTGTTAATTTGATCTTAATGAATCAGAGCCATATAAGTAGGTCACAAGTTAGCTATTCTGAAAACAATTTTTTGGGGGGGTTGGTTTACAAAATAGTGAAATGAGAGAAATATATGTATATATATACGATATAAAGATCAAAATATTGCTTATGAGTCAGGGATACTGCTCATATCCTATGAGTCTTAGGATACTGTGTGAATTGTATTGCTTAATAGAAGTTTTATATTGTGTTTGTAGTAATAAATGATCTTGTTGCAATAGAATGCTGGTTTTGATGCATGATACAAAATAACTACATGATAAATATCAATGAAATAAATAAGTAAATTAGTGGAATTTACAATATGCTTTTTCTCAACATTGATTTAATTTATAAGTATTTGAAATAATCACATTAATAGAATCATGGTGGAAAAATGGGACATGTAATTGATAATATCTGAAGAAAATACGTGAACTGTGAACTTCCAGATGTTCAAGCTGGTTTTAGAAAAGGCAGAGGAACCAGAGATCAAATTGCCAACATCTGCTGGATCATCGAAAAAGCAAGAGAGTTCCAGAAAAATATCTATTTCTGCTTTATTGACTATGCCAAAGCCTTTGACTGTGTGGATGACAATAAACTGTGGAAAATTCTGAAAGAGATGGGAATATCAGACTACCTGACTTGGCTCTTGAAAAACCTATATGCAGGTCAGGAAGCAACAGTTAGAACTGGACATGGAACAACAGACTGGTTCCAAATAGGAAAAGGAGTACGTCAAGGCTGTATATTGTCACCCTGCTTATTTAACTAACATGCAGAGTACATCATGAGAAATGCTGGACTGGAAGAAACACAAGCTGGAATCAAGATTGCTGGGAGAAATATCAATAACCTCAGATATGCAGATGCCACCACCCTTATGGCAGAAAGTGAAGAGGAACTAAAAAGCCTCTTGTTGAAAGTGAAAGAGGAGAGTGAAAAGGTTGGCTTAAAGCTCAACATTCAGAAAACGAAGATCATGGCATCTGGTCCCATCACTTCATGGAAATAGATGGTGAAACAGTGGAAACAGTGTCGGACTTTATTTTTTTGGCTCCAAAATCCCTGCAGATGGTGACTGCAGCCATGAAATTAAAAGACGCTTACTCCTTGGAAGAAAAGTTATGGCCAATCTAGACAGCATGTTGAAAAGCAGAGACATTACTTTGTCAACAAAGGTCCATCTAGTCAAGGCTATGGTTTTTCCAGTGGTCATGTATGGATATGAGCGTTGGACTGTGAAGAAAGCTGAGCACCGAAGAATTGATGCTTTTGAACTGTGGTGTTGGAGAAGACTCTTGAGAGTCCCTTGGACTGCAAGGAGATCCAACCAGTCCATTCTGAAGCAGATCAGCCCTGGGATTTCTTTCGAAGGAATGACGCTAAAGCTGAAACTCCAGTACTTTGGCCACCTCATGCGAAGAGTTGACTCATTGGAAAAGACTCTGATGCTGGGAGGGATTGTGGGCAGGAGGAGAAGGGGACGACAGAGGATGAGATGGCTGGATGGCATCACTGACTCGATGGACGTGAGTCTGAGTGAACTCCGGCAGATGGTGATGGACAGGGAGGCCTGGCATGCTGCAATTCATGGGGTCACAAAGAGTCGGACATAACTGAGAGACTGAACTGAACTGAACTGAAGAAAATATACTATCATCTTATTTAGTCATGGGGTTAATAAGATAATTTAAAAATCATTTTTTTCATTTTATTCATTTTAGCAAAGTTAAAATGTTTATAGTTTCCTTTAAAGTCTGAGTATACTTTAATAGTCATTTTTTATAAATAACACTTATAAGTTTTGATAAATGTTACAGATATTAAAATTAATTATCTCCTCCAAGAATCTGATGTAAAACAAACTTCTTTTTGTCAAATCGTATTTTAGAGGAATTGCAAATTAAAATTTAAAATCTTTCTGATGTTAAAGATTTAGCTTCTGAATATAATGACACTTATAGGTATAGAAAAGAAAAACATTTAAACATTTAATGATTAATAGTTTTATAATACAGTAGATATAATCATTGTCACAAAGTTCAAATATTCTATTGAAATTAGAGTACTGTAGACAAAAGCTATATGCTCTTGGTTCTGAGTCATTGGAAGAATGAAATGTGGTCTAAATATTGCCTGATTCTACCTTGTGTCTCTACCTTTTATCCACAGCACTTAGGTTATTTGGTCCATTTTCTAATTGGGTTTGTTTATCTTGTATGATAGTTCTTCATGGTACTTAGTAGCTCTGGTAAGGCCTGTTAGGGGTATTTGATTTGTTTGTTTAGCATACTTTTAAGCAACTAATTCCAACATAGGTTACAGGTATCATTAGAAAAGAATGGTTACTGCAGTATATTTTTATTAAAGTGTGAATTTTCACTTAGTGACTTTGTCTTTTAAAAGGCATATCTATAAACTAGAAGGATTAATGAACTTTGTTCAGATTATATTATAGAGTTTCCTATTTTTAATGGTTTCTGATTTGGAGAAGAAAATGGCTACCCACTCCAGTGTTCTTGTTGGGCTAATCTCATGGACAGAGGAGCCTGGTGGGCTGCAGTCCATGGGGTCTCAAAGAGTCGGACATGACTGAGTTACTAACACACCCAATATGAGTTGAACACTAGGCACAGGGATTAAAATTTTGCACTTCTGCTTTTCCTTTTATTTGTACTGCGGTTATAGTAATCACTTCAGCACATAAATAGATACCTGAATTGATTGCCTAATATTAATAAATCTTACTGGTTCCTTCATGCAGTGTTGAGGCACTGTACTAGACTTAAGAGAAGCAGAAACAGTGTTCTCTGAATTTATGGTGTTACTCAAACTAGACAACATTTGCATGAATCACCTTGGCCTTGGCTACCTCATTTTCATTTCATTTTCCTCCCTACCTACAATTTCCTCATCTGTGAAAGACTGAATTTACACTAGAGTCCTAGCTTCTAGCTGAAACATTCTAATTCCATAAATTGAAATTCCGATTCTCTTTCTCTCTATCCCCTTTTTAATTTTAAAATATTTGTTACCAAAGACTTTGTTACTCTTTATCTTGTACTACCAGATCACTTCTCCCTTATGAAAGTGGAGGTGACATTGACTCCTTCAAGGTAACCAGGCTCAAATTTGCTCAACCAGTTACTCATCCAACATGAAATATCTACCTGTGGGAGCCCTTTGCTCCATTCTGTGGAGGGTTTGGAAAGCAAACAGTTCATATTGTCAAGGAACTTGAATTCCAGTCCTGTGGTCAACATCTTTTTAAAGGTCAGGATTCCTTTTTTCACTTTACAAATAATTGGCATTTATTGAATACATGTGACCTGCCAGGTACATGCATAATTTCCATGCTAAGTTCTTAATATGCATTTTCTCTAGGATGTTTATTGACTTGCAGGTGTGGGTGTGTGTGTTTGTATGAATAGTATGTTTATATTGAAAGATTTTGGTAAAATAAATATAATTTTTACTATTTTAAACCTTTCTAAGTGTACAATTCAGTGGAATTAATTACACTCACAGTGTTATACGATTATCACTACTATCAGCCCAGTGTTTTCATCAACCAAAACAAAACTCCATACTCATTAAATAATTGCTCCTTATTTTTTTCTCACCCAAGACATTGGGAATCTGTAATCTACTTTCTGTCTCTGTGCATTTGCCTATTCTAGGTATTTCAGATAAGTGGAATCATGAAACATTTACTCTTCCGTATCTGGCTTATTTCAATTAACATAATGTCCTCAAGGTTCATTAAAGTTGTAGCATGTATCAGAACTTCATTCTTTTTTATGTTTGAATATTTCATTGTTTGCATGTATTACATTTTGTTTATCCACTCATTTGTTGATGGATTCTCCTCTGATTTTGTTAAGCTTGCAGTTTTTGTAAACAAAGATTGACTTGGTGTCCTGACGTTTTCATCTCTTCGTAGTGCTAATGCCACAGCGAAGCCATCCTTCCTCCAAGTTTGTCTTTACATTTTTTTCTATTCCAAGTTAGCGTTTTCATTGCCTCCTTTCATTCTAATTGTATTGTCTCTTTCTGCTAATGATTGTGATAGCAAATGTATGACTGTTTTTTAGAGGGTATAATTTCATTGTTCCAGTGTGTTTACATAGGAACCCAGATTGTTAAACAATAAGAATATATCGAAGCTATGATTAAGATTCCTTAAAGTTAAATTTCTTCTAGAATTAGTTATAGTGAAAATATGAGTGTGAATTTTATTTCCATCAACTCATTGATCTATTACCATTTTCCTCCCAAATAATATAAGGAATGTAAGATATTTTTATAATTTAATGAAATATTAGCAGCAATGTTTGGAATAATTACTTATTGCTATAAAATAAAAACATTGCTATTCATGATAAATATATTTTTTTACATTTTATAAGATTATTCTAAATATCATATGTTTAGCACATTCAAATTGCAGGAATAACTAAGGCTGTGCCTATGTAGAAAATTCTTCCAAGGTTGTTGAAATTTCTAAAAAGCTTTGTTGCCTAGCTAAATTTAAAGATTTCTTTTACTGATCAGCTATTAGTAAATCGGGTTTAGAAAATAAGTGTTTCATATATTTTATTCTCAATAAAAAATAGTTTAGACCAAGCACATCAATGAATTAAGTTTAATAAGGACATTTGTGGCAATAATGATGGAGTGTCAAGGTTTCTAAGATGCCTCATGCTAACTATTTTTTCATTCTCTTTAATTTACACATGAGGGCTTAAAGAGCTGTGGTCAAAGCTTTTTCAAAGAAAAGAACATCACTGCTGAACCAAAGCTAATGCAAAATTATTTGAAAACTAGAGAGTCCTTTTAACACACAATAACAGAGGAATACAGAGCTTTTATATAACAAAATATAAGCTCCCTTGTAAAAGATTTTCCCTCTTTACTGTTTGTATCAAGTACACCCAATACATTTTTTATTCAGTCCACAAGTCTTAAGGCTGGTAGATATATTGGTTTGTGAAAAAAGTGATATTAAAAACAATTCTATGTTTCAGTAACCAGCTGAATTTGGTTTGACAATTCTTTTACTTTCACTTATTTTACATAATAACGTGCATGAAAATACAAGTAGTATCTTCAAACAGTATTTGGGATGAATAAAGTAAGGAAAGGAAGGTGGGTTTATATCACTCTAAATTGTGGTTGGAGATCTGATGCCTGGGATTATCTATATGTGTTAGGGAAAAAGCACAAAGAACAATTAGTCCACCCTTTTGACTATCTTCATAATCGGTACTAATTTCTGTGGTTCCATTGATCTGGTCACAATTCACACTGGATCTTAGCTTGGAAACACCAAACACGATCTCTTTCTTTCTCTCTCTTCCTCTAGCTGATTACCTTGTGAAAAGGAGGTGCTCCCTAAATGTTTGTGAAACAACAAAATAAAAGAAGGCCTTGATCATTTCCCAGAAGAAAACATGGTGAAATTGTACTTTATAGTCCAATGCAATTTGTACTTTTTATTCTTTGACGTCTTTTTTTTTTTAATGGAATAAAGCACAAAATAATATAATGATGCTTTAGCACTTCCCTGTCAAATGTTCTGTGGAGGCTCAACAAATACAAAAGCAAAAGCAGAAATAATGTATGTTTGAGTTAAATTTAACTGAATTTCTTGTTCAAGACAAAATTGGTAGAGAAGACATTGTTAGCTGGGCTTCCTGGACCCAGAACTACATAGTAGTGAAGAGCTTCAGGGCATCTGTGAGGACTTGGAAACCACATGCAAATTTTGGAGTGTATTTTTCTGAGATGATATTGCTTAACAGTGATGGAGCAGTTTCTATTTGTTTGGAGCTGTTCTGATCTTTTTATAAGTTTTTATTCTCCTGGCCCTCATGAAACACTTAGGATATGTGTTCCCGCTATCTTCCCATTACACATAAAAAAATATGGTGTACAGACATTTCATGTAACTTGCTCAGGGCATCACAGCTAATATGGGGTTAGGCTAGTGTTAGAACCCAGAAGTCAGGCTGCAGGGTCTGAACTCTTGATCAGCACACAAAATATGCTGTCTTTTGATAGGGAATAGATTTTTTGAACTTTTCATATTTTCAAGAAGAGTTTGTGATCAAAAGACATAAATACCTCATGGAGTAGAGGAGACACCTAGACCACAGACATGCCGCGTTCATTAGACATGCTATTGCTTCCAGTGCAGGAGGTCTGCCATAGCTAAGGAAAATCAGACGTAGTCACCTGTGGCTTACATAGATGTTGGGCATTTTTAAGGTTTGCTGATGACTGTCCCCACAATTTATTTAATCTTGCCGCCTAGGATGTCATATTTCATATTACCTACAATAAAATGGATTAAAAAATGATAAAAGTAAATCAAGGTTCTGACAAAGCAGGTAAAATAAATTGATCAAAATCTGGAAAAAAAGTGTAAATTTTTAAATAGAGTTCATAGAATAAGCAAAGTACATTTACTTAAGTTGAGCTTGAGAATCCTGATGATCAAAGAAAAATTCAAAACATGATCAGTTATACGATTCACAGTGTTCCTAAGAAAACCTATCACTTCCTCAGAGGGAATAATACATTACTTTGTTGGAAGTCAGTAATAAATGTTCATAAAAATATATATTGAATACTTTTTTCAGTATTTTTATCTCTTTAATAAATGTAACAACTGCTGTAGTAGACTGAATTATGTTTCCTCAAAATTCATAGGTTAAATTTCTAGCTCCCAGTATCTCAGAATATGACTATACTTGGATTTAGGGCCTTCAAAGCAGTAATTAAGTTAAATAGGTTAAATATGGGTGGAAAGTGAAAATGTGTCATTCATTTGTGTCCAACTCTTTGTGATCCCATGGACTGTAGCCTGCAAAGCTCCTAAATCTGTGGAATTCTCTGGGCAAGAACACTGGAGTGGATTGCTGTTTCCTTCTCCAGGGGATCTTCCTGACCCAGGGACTGAACCTGGGTCTCTTGCATTGCAGGCAGATTCTTTACCATCAGAGCCACCAGGGAAGCCCTAACCAATATAATTGGCCTCCTTATTATGGACACCATATGGGTGGGCTCTAATCCAGTGTAACTGATGTCCTTACAAGAAGAGGAATTGGGGGCATAGACATCCCCATGCACAGAGGCGCAATTGTGTAAGGACATGGTGGTAAGCTGGTCACCTACAAGCCAAGGTGAGAAGTCTCAGAAGAAACTGATCTTGCAGACACTTTGATCTTGGACTTCTAGCTTCCAAAACTGTGAAAAAATAGATTTCTGTTTCTTAAGCCACACAGTCTGTGATATTTTATAATGGCAGCCCCAGCTGACTCATATAAGCAGGTTCCTCAAAATTAGAGAAGGCACTGGCAACCCACTCCAGTACTCTTGCCTGGAAAATCCCATGGACAGAGGAGCCTGGTAGGTTACAGTCCATGGGGTCACAAAGAGTCGGAAACGACTGAGTGACTTCATTTTCAAAATACTTTATAGTAATTGGTATTATAGCTTTGTTCTGGTTCTTGAAGTTTTCTTCTCATGCAAGTTGAGGCAACAGTGCAAGTTAGTCGAGGACCGCCCAAGAATGTAGTTCAAGCACAATGCTGCCCCTGGGACATCTTTATTTGGAAATGAGACCTAGACTATTCAGAGTAATAGTTGAACTCTATGTGTGTTTGTGGATTTCTGCTTTTGATCAATCATATTGCTGGAGAGAGCACTTAAACTTCATAATAAGGCATGAAATAAGATGGTGTTTCTGTATTGCTAATTAAGGGTTAAAAATAGATTATTGGGAAAAATAAAAATGGAAGGGTTTCACCAGGGGTTTGGTCCCTGAAGCTCATGATCACTTTGGCTCCAAACCAGGGAAAAACCTCCTCAGGAGCAAGAATTTTTGTTAGAAAGAGTGTGACTCAAATCTGACACATGAAAAAGTTAATGAATGACATAATGTTAAAGTTGCACACCACAGGTTTGTGCAGAATGTTTTCAAGGAAAGAGTGACCGGAATCACTATGACCAAAGAAAATCTCATTAATACAGGCATATAAATGCAAATTTAAAAAACAATTAAATTTAATGGTGATTAAATGTATAAAATGATTCCCTATGAAAGTCTCATGGTAATTTATGAATAATATTATGAATAATTGTACTTTTTAATACCTCTGTTGTAACATATGTCACCAGGTTTATAGTTAGCTTTTGAATTGGTTGTGTCCTCAGTACTCAGTTATATCTTTGGGAACATGAATCTCATTTAATTTTATTTTCTATCAGTGATGCTCAGTACATGTTTATTGAATGACTGAGTGAATTAATAATGAATTAAATGAAAAATGAACACATGATCAGCTAAAGTGTGTACAGCAATTAGATTCTTAAACTTTTCATATATTATATCTTTTAGTAATAATTAACAAACTATTTCAGTATACCTTTTTCTATAATGTGAAATTTGATTTTGGAAGATGACTTAAAGATGAAAAAAATGCTCTCAGTATTGTTAAGTACAGAATACAAAACTATACATAGATGATAAAACACACACACACAGAAATAAAAGTAAGTAAACTAAAATATTAGCTGTGGTTATTACCTGGGTTAAGAAATTTATTCTGGAATCCTCCTTCACAGGTTTATTGAAAAAAATTATTATATAAAATTCACCATTTTCAATGCATAGTTCTACGAGTTTCGATGAAGGCAGAGAGTTCTATGATTTTTTTTGCTGGACCTGTGCCCACAACAATCAAGTAAAAACCACTTCCATGATCCTGGAAAGCTCCTAAATGTTCCATTGCAGTCATTCCTCCCAGTTCCAATACATAACCCATGGCATCCACTGATTTCTTTTGGCTTTGCCTTACTCTGAAATATCCTATTCTGAAAGCATAAAATATGTAGTTTATGAATTTGGCTTCTTTCATTTAGCATAATGCTTTTGATATACATCTATATTGTTACATGTACCAGTCTTCATTTTTTTCTAGTTCTATAGTACATGGAAAATCTCCTGCTCTATTCCTAAGCCCTTTGTTGAGTACTCATTAGAGGTTTGTGGATAGGAGTCAGAGAGTGGATGCAAACTCCTCTTGTATCCGAGCTCCCATGGGTTCTGTATTTTTGCATAATTTGTCTTTTATAAGCTTGTTAACATTTTAAATGATTCTTTGTGTGATCTGCTTCTGTGATGCCTTGTGTCTTGTACTCCTGCTCTCTGCCACAAGTGAGCCAGTGCTCACATCCTGCTGTTCTTTCCTGAGGTTTCAAGCCACTTGGTTTCTCTGGTCTTCAGTTTTCTGAAGGGCTGAGAAAAGGCCTCTCTGTTAGAGTTTAAGTACCAAGAAGGAAATCTAGAGTCTTGGAGCGTGTGAAGTGCTTACTTTTTGTTCCATAAACAAGTGAGCAAGTGGGTAAATGAATGACTGTTGCTTAAGCAATTCTGTGTAAATTTCATTGCTTCTTTACTGACTATTAGCTAGCTTTTGGGAAACCTATTAGAACCTTCCCTGAGCATTTATGCTCCAATAAATTGGTTTCTGGACCCACAGACATAGTGGAGAGAGGCTTCATCCAGCCCCTACTGAGGAAATTATAATCTGAGTATAGGATACCAAGGAAACTGGTAGAAACAATGAAAAATTCGATCAATAGGTTAGTTTGAATAACTGATGCCAGATAGCCAGTTGGTTTGATTTTTACCCCTCACTGAATTGACTTATAATTGACAGTTTGTTTTCTTACTCTGTAGCTGTCTTTATGCCTATTGACACGCAGGATTATCATTCACAGTAAGCAAAGATCTCCCCTGAGAACCAGAATTTGACGACTCTATTACTCTGCTTATAGTTTCTACCTTTTTTAAAAAATATGGCACAATTTAATGATTTGTTCTTGTTGGTGTACACTAAAATATTATCAGTTTAAATACACATTTAATGTAGAACACTTTGTTTCTAACTTTCAACAAATATATATGGTTTTAACTTAATTCTAAATGTTGGAAAAATATATAAATAGATAATAAGTTGAGATGAATTAATTCTCTTAGTTTCTTGTAAAACTGTATGCAACAAGCTACTCATGTCTATGAAATTACATTGTGTGATACAATTATTTTGATTATATTTTCATGCTTTTTGGTCTTTTTTCTTTTTTCATTTTTTGTTATAATATCTAAAAATAATTTCAGTAACATATTACAAATTTACTACACAAGAAGTTTTTGTAACGATAGACGAATAGACTAAGATCATTTTATTCATCCTCTGATGATACTTTTGAGTAGTATTTAGTTCTATTGATTTATAAGTTTTTGGTTCTTTCCTGAGGTATCAAGCCACTTAGTTTCTATAAATAGAAATATCCTATTTTAAAATTCTTTAAAATAACTTGTTTTAAAATTCTGCAAATTGACATGTTTATGGATCTAGTTTGGCCTTGGAGTACAGAATGAAGCAGAGTAAAGGCTTACAGAGTTTTGCCAAGAGAACGCACTGGTCATAGCAAACACCCTCTTCCAACAACACAAGAGGACTCTACACATGGACATCACCAGATGGCCAACACCGAAATTAGATTGATTACATTCTTTGCAGCCAAAGATGGAGAAGCTCTATACAGTCAACAAAAACAAGACCAGGAGCTGGCTGTGGCTCAGATCATGAACTCCTTATTGCCAAATTCAGACTTAAAATGAAGAAAGTAGGGAAAACCACTAGACCATTCAGGTATGACCTAAATCAAATCCCTTATGATTATATAGTGGAAGTGAGAAATCGATTTAAGGGATTAGATCTGATAGATAGAGTGCCTGATGAACTATGGATGGAGTTTCGTGACATTGTACAGGAGACAGGGATCAAGACCATCCCCATGGAAAAGAAATGCAAAAAAGCAAAATGGCTGTCTGAGCAGGCCTTACAAATAGCTGTGAAAAGAAGAGAAGCAAAAAGCAAAGGAGAAAAGGAAAGATTCAAGCATCTGAATGCAGAGTTCCAAAGAATAGCAAGAAGAGATAAGAAAGCCTTCCTCAGTGATCAATGCAAAGAAATAGAGGAAAACCACAGAATGGGAAAGACTAAAGATCTCTTCAAGAAAATTAGAGATACCAAGGGAACATTTCATGCAAAGATGGGCTCCATAAAGGACACAAATGGTATGGACCTAACAGAAGCAGAAGATATTAAGAAGAGGTGACAAGAATACACACAAGAACTATACAAAAAAGATCTCCACAACCAAGATAATCACGATGGTGTGATCACTCACCTAGAGCCAGACATCCTGGAATGTGAAGTCAAGTGGGCCTTAGAAAGCATCACTATGAACAAAGCTAGTGGAGGTGATGGAATTCCAGTGGAGCTATTTCAAATCCTGAAAGATGATGCTGTGAAATTGCTGCACTCAATATGCCAGCAAATTTGGAAAACTCAGCAGTGGCCACAGGACTGGAAAAATGGTCGGTTTTCATTCCAATCCCAAAGAAGGGCAATGCCAAAGAATGCTCAAACTACCACACAATTGCACTCATCGCACACGCTAGTAAAGTGATGCTTAAAATTCTCCAAGCCAGGCTTCAGCAATATGTGAACCGTGAACTTCCAGATGTTCAAGCTGGTTTTAGAAAAGGCAAAAACCAGAGATCAAATGGCCAACATCTGCTGGATCATTGAAAAAGCAAGACAGTTCCAGAAAAACATCTATTTCTGCTTTATTGACTATGCCAGAGCCTTTGCCTGTGTGGATGACAATAAACTGTGGAAAATTCTGAAAGAGATGGGAATACCAGACCACCTGACCTGCCTCTTGAGAAACCTGTATGCAGGTCAGGAAGCAACAGGTAGAACTGGACATGAAACAACAGACTGGTTCCAAATAGGAAAAGGAGTATGTCAAGGCTGTATATTGTCACCCTGCTTATTTAACTTGTATGCAGAGTACATCATGAGAAATGCTGGGCTGGAGGAAGCACAAGCTGGAATCAAGACTGCTGGGAGAAATATCAATAACCTCAGATATGCAGATGATATCACCCTTGTGGCAGAAAGTGAAGGAGAACTAAAGACCCTCTTGATGAAATTGAAAGAGGAGAGTGAAAAATTTGGCTTAAAGCTCAACATTCAGGAAATGAAGATCATGGCGTCTGGTCCCATCACTTTATGGCAAATAGATGGGGAAACAGTGGAAACAGTTTCAGACCTTATTTTGGGGGGCTCCAAAATCCCTGCAGATGTTGCCTGCAGCCATGAAATTAAAAGACGCTTACTCCTTGGAAGACCAACTTAGACAGCATATTATAAAGCAGAGACAGTACTTTGTCAACAAAGGTCAGTCTAGTCAAGGCTATGGTTTCTCCAGTAGTCATGCATTGATGTGAGAGTTGGACTGTAAAGAAAGTTGAGTGCCAAAAAGTTGATCCTTTTGAACTGTGATGTTGGAGAAGACTCTTGAGAGTCCCTTGGACTGCACAGTGATTCAACCAGTCCATCCTAAAGGAGATCAGTCCTGGGTGTTCATTGGAAGGACTGATGCTGAAGCTGAAACTCCAGTACTTTGGCCACCTGATGGGAAGAGCTGACCCATTTGAAAAGACCATGATACTGTGAAAGATTGAGGGTAGGAGGAGAAGGGATCGACAGAGGATGAGATGGTTGGATGGCATCAACAACTCAAAAGACATGAGTTTTGGTAGACTCCGGGAGTTGGTGTTAGACTGAGAGGCCTGGCATGCTGCAGTCATGGGGTCGCAGAGTTGGACATGACTGAGCGACTGAACTGAACTGAAGTGATAGATCTAGTTAAGGCAGGTAATATACATGAAGGCAGTCAGCTACATGTGGCAAATGAGAATTCTTGCCTTTTTAAGTAAAGCTACTGTTACTTGACTTCTGCAGGAATGCAGGTTGTAAATACTTTCAGGCTCTCTCTTCCTGGTTCGTTTTTTACTTTCAGTTAAAAAGTATATCTTAATTAAAAAAAAAATCCTTACACCTTAAAATAGATCAATATGCAAATCCTGACTTTGCTACTTGCTTAAAGACTTTATCTCAAAGGCCACCAGAGCCTAAACATTCAATAAATAATGGCTGTGAACAGTTAAATGAGCACACTAATCATTAATGGTAATACCAGAAGAAGCTTATAAGTTGAATTGAGCTCCAGCTTTTGCATTGCTCAAGAGTTCTTAAAATGTCTAACTGTATACTCTGACCTGAGTGTGGGCATATAGGTGTTCACACATACATTAGAAAATAAATTTGGGAAAGAGTGAGTAGAATTCATGGCTAGATTAAGATGGATATCTATGGGCAAAAGCAGAAAGAAAATGCATAAAGAATATTTTCTGCTAATTCTGTAAACCTCCTACCTCAGAAATGAAGTGCTCTGTTCTACTACCCCATGGAAATGCATTTGTTATTTGTTCATGTTTCGTTCCCTCAAGGGTCTTTCTGAGACTAATCTGATGAGTGAAGGTCCTAATGGCATGTAATCACTTAATGTCTTGTCTTTTCCAGGTAACTTTTGCATTTAAACAGAGGCCTCCTGTGCTTTAGCCCAGTGGAGTGTGTAATAAGATTAGAATGACCAGACACAGGGGTTTGCACCTGAAAGGACACAACAGTCAATGTTTACGGATAACTTGAGAATTTCAGGTCTGGCAAGGCCAGGACTAAAACATTTTTGAGATAAAAGACTTTTTGGTACCCTTCAAATCTAGTTATGGGTAGGGTTTACTACTAATATTTTTAACCAGTTGTGTTGGAATAACATAGGCAGATCATGAGAAGACCAAAAAAAAAAGAAGGGTTAATGACCGAATCCCTCTTTCCTATGCTTCATTTTATGCTAATATATTGTGTTTTCTCTGACCATTCAGTATAATCTTATATGAAGATATTAGCTTTAACAAGCAGTATTTTGGTATCATTTTCAATTGTATATCCTCTCTCTCCTATAGAGTCTCCCAAGATTTTTCGAAGTTTCTGGGGATGCCATGTATGCTCACAAATTAGCCCTATATGGCATACATATTTCTCTTCTATTTTGCTCCAGCTTTTTCTCTGCTGTGGAGGCCTAAGATAGCTGTGAAGCTGGGTCTCCTGCTGGTCAGCATCCCACTGGGAACCATTTCCTCTGTTGTGCACTAAACAGCTTAATTGCATACCGTGGTCACCTTCAAGCCCTATCAATGCCTCAGCTGGGCACACTATCTGACAGGCACTGCTCATACCTTTGCTCATGAGTTGGGACTTTGGAAGTTCTGCAGTGTTAACATGCTCTTTGGTGTCCTTGGAACCCCAAGAATGGGTAACATTCTCAGCAGGGACAGCTAGATAAATTTTGCTAATTTTTTGCTCTCTTACATTTTAATGTTTCATAGAGGTTTTGATTAAATACTTCTCTCAATTTTAATTTTAGACCCTCTTCTTATATCTATACAAGCATAGATTGCAGAATATAGTCAAGTGATGAGATACATTATGTCTTGTTTAGAATAAAAAAATCCTTTTAACAACAAAGCGTTTATTTTGACCGTCTTATGTACCTGATTTCCCTTCCTTTAGAAAATACTCTCTCTCTGGAGACCACATGTCATAAATAGCCCCCACCACCACCTCCACCCCCAGCAGCTACTCTGTTGACTGTCAGACACAACCACATCTCGGCTGGGCAGACTTGCCATCCAGCTGGGTTGATGCACAGCTTCAAATGTGTTTTCTTGGGACCAGAATTATGTCTCTGTACTTAGATTTTCTAATTTGTCCATGGTTAAACATAGAAAATTTGTGAGAGTGTGGCTTTAAAAGAGAGACTTCTTTCCTCCATAATATCAAGATCAATAGAAATATTTTCTTATTCTTTGCTGCAAATTTTCAGATAGACTGATGACCAGTAAAATAAAATCATCTTCCTAAAATGTATGTAACCCAAGACCAGGTGTAGAACTTCAATAGGGAAGATAAAAGACCCAAAGGAGTAATTTTTACTTCTTCCATCCATGAATCAAAATAACATCTGAAAGCCATCTACAGTCTTATGTTCTAACTGGTGAAACAAAACAAGACAGACAAATCTTACTGCTGTTTGTGTGATAAAGTATCGATTGCCTATATAACAGCCATTTTATCTTCATCCATGTATCAGAAACTTCAACTTTCTCGGTGGTAATAAGTCCCAAAGAATAAATTGCTCTCAGGTAATCATGCCTACTCCATCTCCTTTTGGCAATGACTGGCCTAAGGATAGGCATGTGACTCAGTCTGACAAAGGATGTAAAAGTGTCTTCCAGGAAGTTTCTTTCCTTCCTAATTGAAACAGGGAAAGCATATGAAGGAAGCCCACCCTCACAGTTCTGACAACATTCATGTTTACTGTACTTAGAAGTGGACATTTTAGAATCAAGTGTTTAGGATTATGTGGGATAGGTCTAGGGCAGCGGTGGCAATCAAACCCATGCTCACATTTCTGAAGCTGCTAAATAAACTCTTGAACTACCCACTCCTCTAATTTCATTCTCAATCAGCAGAAGATTTCCTTACAGATTAAGTCATGGGTTGGCAAAAACAACCTGCAGGTCAAATCCAGTTTACCGCCTATTTTTATAAATAGAGTTTTACTGGAACACGGTTACTACATTCATTTATGTATTGTCTAGGGCTCTGTCCACTGCAGCAGCAGAGTTGGGTGCTTGTTGAAGAGACTACATGGATTGCAAAGTTTAATATATTAACTATCAGCTCCATTACATAAAAAAGTATGCCAATCCTTGCATAAAGCCATTAGTAGAATTTTCTATTATTGTTATATCAATGGATCTAAAATGATAAAATTCCAACTTTAAACATCTACATTTGTTGGATGAACAACCACATAAAGCCTAGACAAATTATTTTCTAAATGAAATGCAGATTATACAAAGGAAAGATAAAGTACTTTGGAGCTTTTGTCTATGTTTTATTTAATCCATCCCCAAGCCTCAGCCAGTATTTTGCACTAAGATAAAATCATCATTTTAATTGTAGATGAGTAGGATTGGAAATACAGTACTTGGATGCAATCTCAAAAACGACAGAATGATCTCTGTTTGTCTCCAAGGCAAACCATTCAATATTACAGTAATCCAAGCCTATGCCCCAACCAGTAACACTGAAGAAGCTGAACGGTTCTATGAAGACCTCCAAGATCTTTTAGAACTAACACCCAAAATGGATGTCCTTTTCATTATAGGGGACTGGAATGCAAAAGTAAGAAGTCCAGAAACACTTGTGGTAACAGGCAAATTTGGCCTTGGAATATGGAATGAAGCAGGGCAAAGGCTAATAGAGTTTTGCCAAAAGAACGCACTGGTCATAGCAAACACCCTCTTCCAACAACACAAGAGAAGACTCTACACGTGGACATCACCAGATGGTCAACACCAAAATCAGATTGATTATACTCTTTGCAGCCAAAGATGGAGAAGCTCTATACTGTCAGCAAAAAACAAGACCAGGAGCTGACTGAGGCTCAGATCATGAACACATTATTGCCAAATTTCAGACTTAAATTGAAGAAACTAGGGAAAACCACTAGACCATTCAGGTATGACCTAAATCAAATCCCTTATGATTATACAGTAGAAGTGAAAATAGATTTAAGGGACTAGATCTGATAGATAGAGTGCCTGATGAACTATGGATGGAGTTTCGTGACATTGTACAGGAGACAGGGATCAAGACCATCCCCATGGAAAAGAAATGCAAAAAAAGCAAAAAGGCTGTCTGGGAAGGCCTTACAAATAGCTGTGAAAAGAAGAGAAGTGAAAAGCAAAGGAGAAAAGGAAAGGTATTCCCATCTGAATGCAGATTTCCAAAGAATAGCAAGGAGAAATAAGAAAGCCTTCTTCAGTGATCAATGCAAAGAAATAGAGGGAAACAACAGAATGGGAAAGACTAGAGATCTCTTCAAGAAAATTAGAGATACCAAGGGAACATTTCATGCAAAGATGGGCTCAATAAAGGACAGAAATGGTATGGACCTAACAGAAGCAGAATATATTAAGAAGTAGTGGCAAGAATATACAGAAGAACTGTACAAAAAAGATCTTCATGACCCAGATAATCATGATGGTGTGATCAGTTACCCAGAGGCAGACATCCTGGAATGTGAAGTCAAGTGGGCCTTAGAAAGCATCACTATGAACAAAGCTAGTGGAGGTGATGGAATTCCAGTGGAGCTATTTCAAATCCTAAAAGATGATGCTGGGGAAGTGCTGCACTCAATATGCCAGCAAATCTGGAAAACTCAGCAGTGGCCACAGGACTGGAAAAATGGTCAGTTTTCATTCCAATCCCAAAGAAGGGCATTGCCAAAGAATGCTCAAACTACCACACAATTGCACTCATCTCACATGCTAGTAAAGTAATACTCAAAATTCTCCAAGCCAGGCTTCAGCAATATGTGAACTGTGAACTTCCAGATGTTCAAGCTGGTTTTAGAAAAGGCAGATTAAATTGCCAACATCTGCTGGATCATCGAAAAAGCAAGAGAGTTCCAGAAAAATATCTATTTCTGCTTTATTGACTATGCCAAAGCCTTTGACTGTGTGGATCGCAATAAACTGTGGAAAATTATGAAAGAGATGGGAATACCAGACCACCTGACCTGCCTCTTGAGAAACCTGTATGCAGGTCAGGAAGCAACAGGTAGAACTGGACATGAAACAACAGACTGGTTCCAAATAGGAAAAGGAGTATGTCAAGGCTGTATATTGTCACCCTGCTTATTTAACTTGTATGCAGAGTACATCATGAGAAATGCTGGGCTGGAGGAAGCACAAGCTGGAATCAAGACTGCTGGGAGAAATATCAATAACCTCAGATATGCAGATGCCACCACCCTTGTGGCAGAAAGTGAAGAGGAACTAAAAAGTCTCTTGATGAAAGTAAAAGTGGAGAGTGAAAAATTTGGCTTAAAGCTCAACATTCAGAAAATGAAGATCATGGCGTCTGGTCCCATCACTTTATGGCAAATAGATGGGGAAACAGTGGAAACGGTTTCAGACTTTATTTTTGGGGGCCTCAAAATCCCTGCAGATGGTGATTGCAGCCATGAAATTAAAAGACGCTTACTCCTTGGAAGGAAAGTTCTGACCAACCTAGACAGCATGTTGAAAACCAGAGACAGTACTGACTAAGGTCCGTCTAGTCAAGGCTATGGGTTTTCCAGTGGTCATATATGGATGTGAGAGTTGGACTGTGAAGAAAGCTGAGTGCTGAAGAATTGATGCTTTTGAACTGTGGTGTTGGAGAAGACTCTTGAGAGTCCCTTGGACTGCAAGGAGGTCCAACCAGTCCATCCTAAAGGAGACCAGTCCTGTGTGTTCATTGGAAGGACTGATGTTGAAACTGAAGCTCCAATACTTTGGCCACCTCATATGAAGAGTTGACTCACTGGAAAAGACTCTGATGCTGGGAGGGATTGGGGGGGGGCAGGAGGAAAAGGGGACAATAGAGGATGAGATGGCTGGATGGCATCACCAACTTAATGGACATGAGTTTGAGTGAACTCTGGGAGTTGGTGATGGACAAGAAGGCCTGGTGCTGCGATTCATGGGGTCTCAAAGAGTCGGATGTGACTGAGTGACTGAACTGAACTGAGGATTTAAAATAACTTGACTTTTCCTTTCTAAATGAGATGTTTAATGGAAACACTTTAAGGACCCAGCTAATGAGTGAAGCAGTATTGTTACAGCTATTTCAAAGTGACATTTATGCAGACTATGTAAAACGTTCACGGTCATTAAATAGCATCCCATGGCCACTCCGTTTATCCTCCCTCAATCATGTAACAAAAGAAATAATCAAGATCAAGTCTTTTTAGCAGACTTCCCTGAAGCTCATATAAGCCAGATTGGTGCAAATTCTCCCTTTAAAGTACTTAATGCCAAGTTCTCTCTATATGAACTAAAGAGTTGTAAAGGGAATGAATTTGCAATGTTTCTTGGGGTGCTAAGACTTAACATCCCCCTCTTTTTTTCCCTAATATATACAACACAGAAATATATATTTAAGATGAACAATATTAATGTGGTTGTCAAACTGCTGAGGGCTTCTCAGGTGGCTTGGTGGTAAAGAATCCACCTGCAACATAGGAGATTTGGGTTTGATCCCTGGGTCAGAAAGATCACCTGGAGAAGGGAATGGCGACCTGCTCTGGTATTCTTACCTGGGAAATCGCATGGAGAGAGAAGCCTGGCAGGCCACAGTCCATGGGGTCACAAAAAGAGTCGGACATGACTTAGTGAATGAGCATGCATGAGGACGCACGCGTTCTACTGAATGAGGACTTAACTTATCCTTTCCTCTCTTATAAAACTGTGAAAGGGTACGCTATTGTTAGAACCATGAAACACCTCCTTCATACACAGCTTTCTCTCTTAATCTCACTTCTACTCTTCATGATTAAACTGTATTGAAAGACTTCTTTCATGATTCAAGAAGATTGTTTTTTAATATTTATTTTAATATGAAAAAAGGATATGTTCATTCATCATCAGAAATGTTATTAAAGCCACACTTCTTATCAACCACTGATGATGAATGGGAAGATCTTTCCTTAGTACAGGAGAAAATATTGCACAAATCTTCTTGAGTCTTACCACAAATCTCTCTTAATAAAATTCAGCTCATCAGTTTGCAGAATATGTCTTCAGTCATAAAAGGCATAGTGACAACGGAAGACGTTTCGGAGAAGATTTTTTATCTAATTTTTTTTATTGTGATTGAGCTTATAAGTAGATAACAGGCACAACTGAAACCATATTAGTTTTTAACAGAGAAAAATTTAGGCCGAAAATATTTGAGTGGACAGCTTGTCATCTTGTCATATAATCTCTGATATTTATTAGCTATCAGCTGAGTGTATAAATAGTTCTAGATATTGGGAGAAGTTGCAACAGGAAAGAAGCCAGCAAACAATGTTCTTTTAGGAGCTAGAGTACACATATATTAAATAAAAGATAATGCTGTGTTTGCTGAAGTTACTACACTATGCAGTCTTTCATTTTTTACCAAGAACTTGCTATACATGGGGTCCTAAGAGTCCCAGAGCTACAGCTGTGCACACAACAATGTTCCTGTTGTCATGGAACTAATATTTAACTTGTCCCAGGGGTCTTCCATGTGTCCCTAGAGAATCTAGCCAGTACACAGAGTCATATTTTCTAGCATCTAACAATTCTTGATAGGTTGGCAAAAAAACATGCTTTTAAAAAATTTAATGTGTGATTTCTTTATCTTCAGGGAAAAATGATGAGGAACAAATTTGAATCAGATATTGCAGTCCAAATATTTTCACTCGCTGCTGGATCACCCTAAATAAGGCTCTAGAACACTGATCGTGAACCTTGGAAGTATTAGGACTTCAAGAACCAATTCTGTGTCAGAATCTTTGAACATATCAGGAGGTCAGTCCTGCATCGTTCATTCCTCTGACTTCCATTGCAGTCACTTTATAGGGCAGATGTATGGCTGGCAGACAGGCATTGCAGAGTTAATACCTGATGCAGATGGAGAGTGCCAATTCAGAACTGTGTGTCAATTCAGTGTTCTCTCCAGAATTCAGGGTCATAGACAAAAAAGCTCAGTCTTATTTTTTCTGCCAGCCTAGCAAACATGCTTGAAAGTAGGGAAGATATGATACTTGAATATTGTTGTACTTGCTGAGGAAATTCAGTCAGGTCTAAATGCCTTCAGAGTCAGCCCATGAGATCTTTTGAGATACCTAGGGTCAGCGTGAACTCTTCCTCTTAAATGTTAGCCGTGTCTTGCCTGTATCTTCACTTCCTACAGTGCCATTTGGTTGGTTGTGGATGTTGCCTAGAATCTCCATAGATGCAGCATTTTGTCTTAAAATCTGCTCTGGTAACATGGAAATAATATAGGTTTAAAATAAAGATTGTAATGAAACTTTTAGAGTCCTAACAGTATGATTGAATACAGTATCAAATTCCTTCCCATGAGATAATCTCTGTAATGGAAAGGGAGAAAAATCCCAAAGGATCTATTGAATACAAATAATGGAATGAATAATTATAAAAAGGCATGAAATTAACTCTTCATTGTCAGAACTTGCTTTTAAAGATTTTAGAATATTTAGAAGAGATTTCTATTTTTATGTGAATAGGCCATATATATGGCTTGGGTTGCTGAGTAATGAAAGTCTTTCTGGACTCATGTTAGCACAAGAAAATGTGCAAAAATATTATTAATCAGAATGTAATGTTCAGTCATGGTTTACTACTTAAAATTTAAATACAGTAGTTAAATAATCCAGCCTTCCCTGGTAGGCTCAGTTGTAAAGAATTTGCCTGTCAATGCAGGAGACGTGGGTTCAATCCCTGGGTAGAGAAGATCCCCTAGAGAAGAAAATGGCAACCCATGCCAGTATTCCTACCTGGGTGATCCCATGGAGAGAGGACCCTGGCAGGTTAAAGTCCACAGGGTCACAAGAGAGTCAGATACAACTTAGCAACTAAAACAAGTTAAATAATCCCGCTAAAAATATTGGTCTGTAAATCAGTCTAGTTAACTCAATGTTTCTCAGACCTAGCACTTTTGATATGTAGGGCCACATATTAGAAATTTTTGGTGTGAGGGACTATCCTGTGTATTGCAAGAGGTTTAGCAGTATCCCTGGTCTCTACCACCTGGATGCCAGTAGAACTGCCCCGGGGGTGACAACTCCAAGTGTCCCCAGATGTCAAATATCTTCAGGGGGAAATATTACCCTGAGTTGAAAACCACTGAGTTAATTAAACCTTTTTAATCCTTTATTAGTAGTCACATGTTACTGTAGCAATCATAAAAGAGAGGTGGAATTGTGAATGGAGTATAATGATTAATCAACTGTTCATATTTGTAAAAAATAACTGCTACCTGAGGTATGTTAGTAATTTCAAGAATGAGAGTACAACAAACTCTAACCTAACATTAAACCTAACAAGAACATAATTAAAACTTATTTCTGTTATTGGAGAGCCACTTTAGGTTCTTGTAGACTTTGGACACACTATTAGTAATATGATCACCATTCTGTAGATACACAGGGATATATTAAATATAATTGTAAAATTGTGTACCCTGAAGTAAAGGTAGTAATTTCCTTTTCTTCTGCACTGATTAGAAGACATATAGTCTGTTGTGCAGGGGTCTGGCAGATCAATCAAATGTAGTGTACTTTGGAAGTAATAGAGAGATGTCAGGGAAGGGTCTCTCAGTTAAAGAAAAAATTTAAAATATACCTAAAACATCATACTACAGAGAGAGATGGCCCATGGGATAGTTATTTAGATAAAAATAGATTAAAAAATAGAATATAATAATTTCTGTCAATAATTTGAAACTTTCATGTGGATGAATGAGTTACCTACACTATTTTTTTACCCAGAAAATAGATGTTTTGATAGGTGGAATTTCTATGATAGAGGACAAATGTGTCCCACTTAACCTAATTCTTCATCTGTAGCTCTCAGTTTCAATATCATTAAAAAAAAGTGTTTTCCTTTAGCTTCCCTATGTAAATTAAATGTTCCATTATTACCTCTCATGGCTCCATATCTTTTACATCATAGGGCTTATCATAATATGGAATTAAATATTTATTTAGTGGATGATTTTTTGACACTTGTTGATTCACTTGAATGCAAGTCCTAAGAAGGCAGGTACCCTGTGTCAGTTGTGCGCCTCTGCAGTATCAGCAAGTTAGCTTAGGATCTGGCACTTAGTGTGGGTTCACTAAGTATGTGTTCAGTTAATAAATGAGTAACATGAGCAATGTGTTAAAATAAGTTCTTCATAAAATAACATGCTTCGCATAAGGGCACTTCCACAGTCATTGTGACCTTTTTCATTAGACTGCAGAGGAACCAGCTGATACTGGCTCATGACTGCCAACTATATAAATCTTTTCCAGACTTCAAATTTATGTCGGGAAGGTAGCTTGAAAATGGTTTTGTTGGGAGTATTTATATTACAGAAATAAGCAAAGGCTGTAAATCAGGGATTTTTTTTCTTGGGGTGGTGAAGTGAAAAGTGCCCAAGTGTTAGTTGTCCAGGTGTGTCTGACTCTTTGCGACCCCATGGACTATAGCCTGCCAGACTCCTCTAGTCGCTGGAATTCTCCAGGCAGGAATACTGGAGTGGGTTGCCATTCCCTTCTCCAGGGGATCTTCCTGACCAAGGGATTGAACCCAGGTCTCCTGCATTGCAGGAAGATTCTTTACCATCTGAGCCACCAGGGATGGGGCAGGGGGTGGCTGGCTTGTTGTTGAAGTTATCAACACATCACTGATATTGAGGATATTGTTGTGCCAGCAAGAAAGTTAGGAATGGGGCTTCCAATTGTTCTAAGTACTCTGAGTCTCTGCTTCTCCTAAAGTAGCAATGCTGGAATTCAGCACTGGAAAATGGAGGGTAAAGTTGTTTTGGAACCATTCTCCTGCTGAATAAAAATCACAGGGGTGACATGGACTTCGAGACTTTTTCAGTCCTTAAGGGATAATGCTTTACTGAACATGGGTAGGGGAATGGCTCACTGGAATGATGAGGAAACGATGGTGGGGGCTGAATTCCTTTGCCAACCTAAGAAAGATCTATATTCACTTGCAAAACATCTCAAACAGACCCTTTTCTATGCGACAGACTTCTCTCTTGAATTTGAAGTGCCAAGATCAGCATGGGCACTATGTATGTCAGTTTTATGTGCTTTTCTTGTAATGGGCTGATCCCATAACCCCAAACCAGAAATGACAGTGAAATATTTGGAGCTTTGAGTATAGATGTTTTATATTGTCAATTAAGTCTGGATTCTTATACTTTTAAAATCACTTGTGGGAAAAATAATATGGTAAATTAAAAGCAAAACTTATTGGCATTTTGATTAAATGTAAATAATCTGTATATTCCAATTAAAAGACAGACTTAAACTCCAAATAACTTCAACCCATAAGGTGCAAATAAAAGATATACTGTAATCAGAAGGATACAGAAAGTTCCAAAGTAAAAAGATGCAAGAGAAAGTTTCTGTAACCACACTAATATCAGATAAAAAATCATAAGTTAAAAATAACATTAATAGAAGGGCATGCTGCATAATGATAAAATGTTTAATTGACCAGGAAGATATTATCATTCTAAATTCATGTGATCCTAAAAAAACATAGGCAAACATAAGGCAAAGTTGACAGAAAAATGCACAATTATCGTTGGAGACTTCAACTAAAACCAGAAAAGAATTACAAAAGGGAACCAAGACAAACGCCGATTCTTCAGAAAGATAGTTTAAAATTGATAAACCCTGATGATATTGTTCATAAAAAAATGAGGGAAGACACAAACAACTAATATGGGCAATTAAAACGGTAGAGATCTTACAGATACTACAGAGAGATTACTTCCCAACTTAATTTATGAGGGAAGATGTAACAACAGAACTGACAGTGCATTTGTAGGAGGAGAATCAAATATCAATGTCTTCCATGAATTATAAAAATTCTATACAAAATATAAGCAAACCAAACAGACCAATATATAAAAGGGAAAATATGGCAGAGTTTTGTCTATTTTAGTAATGCAAGGTTAGAATAACACTGAGAAATCGATCAATGTAAATGCCCACATTAATAAAAGAATGGAGAGAAAAATAATCACGGTTGAGTGAATGTTAATAGCCAAACACTAGGAATAAAGTAGATATTCACCAAGAATAAAAGGAATATATAGACAGTACTATAGTCATACAATGTAACATTATACTGTAAGAAAATTAATGATTTGCTGCAACAAAAAGTATAACAGGAGATAATATCAAAAATATAATATCAAGCAGAGAAATCACATACTTCTAGATGATTCCATTTATATAAAGTCCCCAAACATATAATACTAATCTATGATTTTCAAAATGTTATTGACAGTTATGGGTCATTTATGGTGTTGTAATGTTCCATTTTTTTTCTTAGGATGTGGTTACAAAAGTGTGTCACTGTGTGATAATTTATTGAGTTATACATTATAATTTGTGTATTTTCATCTGTAAATTGTTACTCTACAGAAAAATATAATTTTTTAAAATGGTGGCCCATTGTTGTTCAGTCACTCAGTCATGTCCGACTCTTTGTGACCCTGTGGACTGCAGCACACCAGGCTTCTCTGTCCTTCACCATCTCCCAGAGCTTGCTCAAACTCATGTTCCTTGAGTCTGTGATGCCATCCAACTCTCTAGCCCTCTGTCATCCCCTTTTCCTCCTGTCTTCTATTCTTTCCCATTATCAGGGTCCTTTCCAATGAGCCAGCTCTTCCCATTAAGTGGCCAAATATTGGATCTAGCTTCAGCATCAGTCCTTCAGTGAATATTCAGGGTTGATTTCCTTTAGGGTTAACTGGTTCGATCTCCTTGTAGTCCAAGGGACTCTCAAGAGTCTTCTCCAACACCACAGTTCAAAAGCACCAATTCTTCAGTGCTCAGCCTTCTTCATAGTCCAACTCTCACATCCATATATGGCTACTGGAAAAACTGTAGCTTTGACTATATGGAACTTTGTTGGCAAAGCAGTGTCTCTGCTTTTTAATACACTGTCAAAGTTTGTCATAGCTTTTCTTCCAAAGAGCAAGCGTCTTTTAATTTCATGGCTGCAGTCACCATCTACCATGATTTTGGAGCCCAAGAAAAAAAGTGTATGTGTCCATTGTTTCCCCATCTATTTGCCATGAAGTGATGGGACTGGATGCTATGATTTTAGTTTTTTGAATGCTGGAATTTAAGCCAGCTTTTTCACTTTCCTCTTTCACCTTTATCAAGAGGCTCTTTAGTTCCTCTTTGCTTTCTGCCATAAGGGTGGTATCATCTGCATATCTGAGATTATTGATATTGCTCCTGGCAATCTTGATTCCAGCTTGTGCTTCATCCAGCCAGCATTTCACATGATGTACTCTGCATATAAGTTAAATAAGCAGGGTTATAACATACAGCCTCGATGTGCTCCTTTCCCAGTTTTGAACCAGTCTCTTCCATGTCTGGTTCTAACTGTTGCTTCTTGACCTGCACACAGGTTTCTCAGGAGGCAGGTAAGGTGTTCTGGTATTCCCATCTCTCAAAGAATTTTTCACAGTTTATTGTGATCACACAATCAGAGGCTTAGAGTAGTCAATGAAGCATAAGTAGATACTTTTTTCTGGAAGTTTCTTGCTTTTTCAATGCTCCAACAGGTGTTTGCAATTTGATCTCATAGACTGTTTTAATTTTTTATTTTGATAATACAGTGTTTTGACAGTTAAAGTTGTTTTATTAATTCAACTTTTGTTATTGACTTTGCCTTATCAAATTTGTGGACCTATTTAAACTGGTTAATGAAGGTAGGTATGGCCTTAAAATAATATTATCTTTCCTAATTTTTTTTTAATCAAGAGAGATTTATTTACACAGAAGAATGCAAATAGATATAAAACTTTAGGTGAAATAAATAATTTCCTAGGAAAATATAATTTACCAAAATTTTCTCCAATAGACGTAGGAATTGAAAACTATTTTTCTAACTGATTAAACATTTTATAAACAAATATCAAGGCAATTAGAGGGATATATAGGGTAGATCAATATTCTTAGTGATGTGAAATTATTCAATATTTTCAATGAATAATACAGTAGAAACCAATTTTAGAGAAAGAGGATTTGTTATTAAAAGGTGCTTATCCTGATAGAAATTTTAAGTTATTTAGGATAATTCTAGAGCAAAATTTACATAACTTTGTATTTGTGAATTCAGCATTGATTTCTGAGCAAGGAGATTACTAATTGAGTCTCAGGAAGTGTCCCAGTTTCTGAGATGTGAGTACCGATCAGCAAAATCAGGTTGTGTAAATTTGTGCGGTTACCACTGGTAATACTCCAGCTGCCATTAAAAAAAAAGTTCTTGTAATCCCAGCACATATAGGCATCTTTATTCAAAGAACTGTGTGCTAGAAGGTACTTTCTTGTAAAGTTTTCTGCTCTGTGTTTTCATTCTAGTTTTTATATTGTCAGGGGTAAGAACTCAATAGGATGACAGTTAAAAACAGCAGCAATAATATGGAGAAGTCAAGTATTTGTTCTTTTAAGTAATATGAAATATATCATTCCTCTTCCATAAAAATGACTTCTTTTTAGTAAAATGTACACTAATTTTATTTTAACAGATAATCGTTAAGTGCTGCTTTGGAATTTCAAACTGCTTTACTGATTGTACCAAAGGCAGTTGTGGAGGGCTCCTCAGCAGATTGAGTTCACACTTCCACACACAAAATCATAATCAAGACATCCCTCCAAAGAAATTTCATTGACACAGCAGCCACAGACTCTCCCTGCTTACTAAAGGGAAGTCCTTTTAGGTCACAAGCGGAAGATAGGTGTTTATTATTTTGGGCTTTCAGGTAATCGTCCCACTGCCTGAAAATCCCATTAAAGAGTACAGTAGTCATTTCAGCTTCATGACTGAGGCAAAGGTGCAGCTGTCTTTGAGAGAGCCTGTTTTCAAGATGTCCATCTGCTTGATTTTGTGAGAAATAACCATTGGAGGGAAAACAAGCATTCTTCACAGAAGGAAGAAAGCACTTTGAACTTTTAAAACCACGGCCTCCTTCAAACCATCTAGCACTGCTGACAATTATTTCCTGTTTGGCAGAGTACTACAATCATAGTTTATGATATTTTGAAAGCATAAAGCTTGGATTGGAACCTTTGAGGTGGAAACTTCGGCCTCCATCACCAGGGCGCATGCTATAATTTACCTCCTTTTTCACAAAGGTGATTTTGGAAACTGGTTCCAGAGAGACTTTGATACTGTTAATAGATCTGGCTAGCACAATCGAGTCTTCTCATCTAAGGCTCACGTTCACCGTTTAAAGCTCTATAATGTTTTGAATACAAATCCAGCATCATCTACCTCTGGAGAATTTTATAGCAAGTTAAGAAATTTCCTCTAAGGAGGAAATGCTGAGGTCTGATCTACAGACCATTATTTTTGCAAATACATCATTTTTCACTATAGTTTGATGGATTAATCTAGACATAGACTTATATCCTTGTCCCCCACTCAGTGGCCTCTATTGAAAAGCAAATGCCCATGTCTCAGGGTTGCCATGATTAAACATTAGATCATGTTTACAAATGCCATGCAGTGATTTGCATGATAAATGCCACCTGTTGCTTCTGGCGACTATTATGATTTCATTAAGCTGGAAAAATTTATCAACAACATATTATATGCGTTGGAATGAATAACTCATACACCTGGAGTTAGATGGGACTCCAAAGTGAGAAAGATCTACTCCTAAGGTTTTTGTAAAATTTCATAAGAAACCAGAAGATTCACTAAATGTTTCACAGAAAATGTAGCCTCTGTCACAGTAGAGAAGCACCTCAAAGAGCTGGATACAGAAGAGGCAAGAAAGAGCATGCACTCTGGAGTTTGTGTCCACATGTCTGGGCTGGGTTCTTGCTTGTCTCGCTTAGCTGTTAAGTGGTCTTTGGCAAACGAATCACATAAACCTTTCTGAACTGCCTTTACCTTATCTCTTAAAAGGGGATGAGGACATCTTCTTTGACCTTCTCACGGGGATGTTGTAAAAATAAAGTCGGATATTATATATCTGTGTAGTTATCATCATGTTATGTTTGTAAACTGCAGTGGAAATACATGCTGTCCATAGTTTTCCTCCTCCTTTCCCTCTTCTCTACACTAGTTCACCCTCAGAGGACAAAGTTCCTGTACTGAGGCAACCTTTTCTTCCTCCCATCCTCCCACCTGTTTCCAAGTTTGAGAAAGAATAGCTTTGAGAGGAGAATTTTCCAGATGAGCAGGTAGATAACCAAGTCTGTATCAGCAAGTTCTGCCTTTTATTTGTTCCCGTGGCCACTAGTTCCCCACAGGAATCCCTACTGCACCTTTTAAATAGTCCCCAAATCAACTGAAATCCTTTTGTTTGGCTTCCCTGGGCATAACTGAAAATGACTGACATTTTCAAAAGCAGTTTTAATAAATAGATTTTCAAACCAGAAATGAACTCATTAAAAAATGCCAGTAAAACCAAAGCTTTTTAAAAATTTATAACTCTACAAGGTTGGTTGATCTTGTTTCCATATACTGGAAAATGCCAAGGACAGTTCCTGAAGAGAAGCTGTGTACCCTTTTGAATCACAATACATTAATAACAGCTACTTCGTAATAACATATCCATTGATTTATACAGTAAGAATTACTCATATTTATAGTAAGAGAGGATACATTCTTTTATACTCATAAACCCTGCTAGTCCTTAAAGATGCTGCTTATTTCCTTCTTTTTACACTTGTCAGAAATCTAGCCCATCTTCACTGACTTCATTTCTTCCCCATCATCTGGTCTCTAACCCTTTAACATCTACTTTCTGTTGCCAGCAGTACACTGATGCCAGCTTCTTTCAGGCTACCTATGAACTATACGCTACAAAGTCTAATCCATTCTTCTCAGTCCTTATGCTTCATGCTCTGTCCTTTAGTCTGGATTCTTGGTTGTTAGTACCAGAAACTCTATTATAAAGAGATGGAACAAAGTAAACAGAATCATTTATTAGGGTGATTCTAGGGAAGTATGCAAATTAAAACAAAGTGGTAAAAAGTCAGTCTTGAAAGAGCAGAAGTGAGTGCACTGTGAAAGCTCTTTGAGATTTGCGCTCTGTCAGCATTCTCTCCTCCCTTACCTGTTTACTCTCTCTGTGCACATCATGGTGGCGCTAGTGGTAAGGAACTTCCCTGCCAATGCAGGAGATGTGAGATATGTGGGTTCAATCCCTGGGTCAGGAAGATTCCCTGGAGAAGGAAATGGCAACCCACTCCAGTGTTCTTGCCTAGGGAATCCCATGGACAGAGAAGCCTGGCAGGCTAACAGTCCATAGGGTTGCAAAGAGTTCGACATGACTGAAGTCGCTTACACACACACAGGACTCTCTCCTCCCATACCTCTTAAGTCTCTCTCTGAATATCCTACCACGGACTAAATCCTCCAATCTGGGAGACAAAACCATTAGTTTTAAGTTCCAAGCTCAGATTTTCATAGTTTTGTGAACTTTAAGGACAGTTCTTACTCGTCTTTTCCTCCCTGTCATAGAGGAGGGATTCTAATTGATTGGACTCTGGTTCCAAATCTGAGTCCTAACAATGGTGGTCACGGGCTTCCCAAGTGGTGTGGTGGTAAAGAACCCACCTGCCAGTGCAGAAAATGCAAAAGATGTGGGTTCAATTCCTGGGTTGGGAAGATCGCTTGGAGTAGGAAATGGCAACTCATTGCAGTGGTATTCTTGCCTGGAGAATCCTACAGAGTAACTTGGTGGGCTACAGTCCCTGGGTCTCAAAGAGTTGGACATGACTGAGTGTGCACACACACACACACACACACACACACACACACACCATTGTGGTCATGGGCTGCAGTACCATGTCTGACCCAGTTTGGGACTCTAGAACCCTTGTATTTCATGAGAGAGGAGACATGGTACTAGAATCAGTGACTCCAATTGGAACCACAATTAGTATCAGAAATATAAGCTCTCTACACTAATAGAAAGTTCTTTCTAATTGAAAGAAGTGAGGGAGGAAATGCTGTTATCTGAAGGTGGGAATAAGAACAAGTCAAAACAATACATAATCTCCTATGATTCTCTGAATAAGACACATAAGGCCATCTCCACTTCCTTGCTTCTGTGAGACCACAATTCTCCTGGTTGTTCTCTCCCTCTCCAGCGTTCTTTCTGGGTTACTTTCCCTCTAAGTTTAAACATTCCTTTATGATCTATTCTTGAGCCAATTCTCTTCTCTTCTAAATACTTCTCTCTTGGTATCTATTCTTCTTCTTCTTCTTTTTTTTTTTTTTTTCCATAGCTAAGCAATTCTCCCTGTTTAGATGACCCCTGAATATATATCTCTAATGAATTGTTTTTACTAAATCTCATAGACTTGTATTTGGACTATATCCTCAATAGTTCAACTGGATATATTTAAAATCAAATTTATTACATTTTCATTATTTTACACTTATCTTTTGCTTTACTCAGAATAACAGGAAGGAACAGAAAATTGCTAGAAGTTTGAAATTTTGATCCATATTCTCAGAGGCAGGAACATGAAAAAACAGCCAGTTGATACTAGATGTAGGTTATTAGAATTTGAGAACCTAGAGAAAAAGAGGATAGAAACTTTGGATCAGAGTTGAAATTTTATAGCATATAATCAAGGAAGTGTGACACAAAGCTCAAGAAAACTTTGTAATTATGTTTTCTGTTTGGGTTTAGGTTTTTCAGGCTGCTTTTGTATGTACCCTCTTATACCCTATTGTTTCTTAAGGTACCACATAACCGATAATTTGGGCTTCCCAGGTAGCTCAGTAGTAAAGAATTCACCTGCAATGCAGGAGACATGGTTTCTATCCCTGGGTTGGGAAGATTCCCTGGAGAAGGAAATGGCAACCCAATCCAGTATTCTTGCCTTGGAAATCCCATGGATGGAGGAGCCTGGCTGGCTACTGTCCATAGGGTGGCAAAAGAGTTGGACCCAACTTAGCAACTGACTAAACAGCAACGGTGAAGTGAAGTGAAGTTGCTCAGTCATGTCTGACTCTTTGCGACCCTGTGGACTGTAGTCTACCAGGTTCCTCTGTCCATGGGGTTCTCCAGGCAAAGATACTGAAGTGGGTTGCATTTCCTTCTCCAGGGGATCTTCCCAACCCAGGAATCGAACCCTGGGTCTCCCACATTGCAGGCAGGCGCTCTACCCTCTGAGCCACCAGGGAAGCTTAAGAGAAACAATAAAGTGAAAGTGAAAGTGAAGTCGCTCAGTCGTGTTCGACTCTTTGCGACCCTGTGGACCGTGTAGCCCACCAGGCTCCTCTGTCCATGGGTTTCTCCAGGCAAGAATACTGGAGAGGGTTGCCATTTCCTTCTGCAAGGGATCTTCCCGACCCAGGGATTGAACCCAGGTCTCCTGCATTGCAGGCAGACACTTTAACCTCTGAGCCACCAGGGAAGCAACAATAACACCTGGTAATTCACAGGGCTCGTAATTATCTTAGTCATCATGGATCAAAGCACTCTCCCTTCCATTCACCTTCCCCATAGAATTAGCTGTCAGATTCAGCTTTAACTCTATAATACCTTGTTGCTTTTTCTTTTCTTTAAAAATTCCTTTTGCTACTCGCTAAGTTCAGGCCCCTTTTATTCTTCTAAACAGGACTGTTTTTTGTATTCTTTACCTGCTTCATTACAGCCAGCCTACTGATGCCAGAACAATCTGTGTAAAATTCAGCCCTCATCATTCCACTTTTATTGATTAGAGACAAGGAAATGAAGTAGGAAGGCAGAGGGAGGTGTCAAGTTGATGGATGATCAGATGTAGACTTTTTGAAATTCAATCTTTTGAGATACAAGGAGCTCAAGTCAAATATACTTATTATTGAGAATTTGGGCTTGATGTGTGTGTATGAGTGGATGAAAAGGCAAATGTTTGGCTAATGGAACATCTAAAATGATGCTTTCATGGACCCAGATAAGACCATGTAATTCTTCATCTTGAGGACAAGATTGGTGAAATGCATTCCTCTCTCTCTTGTTATGCTAATCTAATTTAACTAATACAGGTGCACAAAGCAGAAGAAAGTGGTGATGAAGAGTTCAGATTTCAAAGTCAGATGACCACATTGGATTCCAGATCTCTAACTTAACAAGTGTGCCACTTTATAAAGTTATTTCCACATCTTTGGGTTTCAGTGACCTCTGGTGTAAAGTGGGGACTTTTGTGTGGAGTTATTTATTGAATAGTTCATATTAGATTACTCTGTCAATTTATTATGTAGTTTATAGTGCGGATAATAGCAGATAATCTGTATATAACATAGAGACAGTGCTTACAAAATAATAGTACTAATAAATGACATTGAGTGCTTGCTATGTATTAGGTGCTGTTCTAACCACTACCGATGAGCAGTACTTAAAATGCTATATAATCTTGATAAGATGCTATTTTACATAATGTACCATTATTATTTCTTTTTTACACATGAGGAAAATAAAGAGCAGGGATGTTAAATACCTTGCCCAAAGTCATATAGCAAATATGTGACAGGATCAGAATTGAAAGTGACTCCTTTTTTTGAGTCACACTCAAGAGCCTAAGAGTTTTTTACTCTATACCACTCTTACCTCCCTGCTAATGGTAACAACAGCATGCCTTTCCTATCTCAAGCACACAGTTATTTTGCATCTCCAGAACTGAGTCAGTCTTCATGAGGGAATCAGCAACTCACATTCTCATAAATCTTCGTTTCCCATTGTCTGAAGAATAAAATCCATAGTTCTTATTTAAGTGAAAGTTCTTTGTTATTTGGTTTCAGTTTACCTATTTGGCTTTATCTTTTTTCTTTTAAATAATCATAGAATATCATAGAAAACTCTCAGCTACTTCTAGTTCAACAAGCACATTTTTTTCAGCTTCTTAATTTTGTAGCTTAGCTCTGCTGGGAATGCCCCCTCACTCCCAGTGAAAATTCTTCACCAACTTATGGCCCTGATAAAATGTCACTCTCCATGAAGAATTCCTCAAACTTTTACTGTTTATCAATAGAACAGTTTGCAGCATTTAATGTGAGTGGTTTTAGTTATGAAAGAATCAAGATTACACATTGATCCCAGAATCATTTCTCTAGAGTTAACATATTTTGAGTTACTGAAACATCACTGCAGAGTCCCATGTTTTCTTAGTTGTTTTTATAGCTAGATAGACCAAAGCAAGACAGTGATCTTTAGAAAAACAGTTGTGCTTGAAACATCTGTTCACTTCTTAGAAGGAATGTTAGATTTAACACCTCAATTGTAAATTTACTGGAAAGAATCCTAACACAAAGTTTACAAGGACTGGCCAGCTGACTAATGGGACAGTAATTTGGGGAAGTTAGAGGATTTCCATTTTAGAAGATTGGGTAGAATATTTGAATTCATCCTAAGGGAACTATACTTGAGTTAATTAAGGTAAATACTTTGGCAGTGGTTGGAGCTCACCACTTAGGAAAACATTCAAACATTTCTAGCAAAAAGAGATTCCCTAGTGGGGCCCTATTTAGCTTTGGGCTGTTGATCAAACGTTTTAATGTTGTAGTTGGACTATAGATGAGGAAATCCTACAGTCTGAAAAATGCATAGAAATATGAGAATTAGTGGTTGCTGATAAAGATGGAGGCTCTGAATTTATCTTCTTGAAACTACACTGTTGACAACAACCTCAGTCATTGTTATTCAGGTAATACTCAGTCTCCCATAGATATCTCTTGATATCTGAATTTTGCTTTTGAGAGGATGAGTTGCTTATAAAAAGAGCTCATTTTAAGAGTTGTTGATTATAGCAGAAAGCTACCATGTAGCACAGGGTTCTCAGCTGGGTGCTGTGTGATGACCTAGAGGGGTGGAATGGGATGGTGGGGGTAGTCTCAGGAGGGAGGGGATATATGTATACATACAGCTGGTTCACGATACTGTACAGCAGAAACTAACCCAACATTGTAAAGCAATTATATTCCAATAAAAAAATAAAATGTTGGTTATTGTCATGGAGTGGTTCTTACAGAGGATATTTAATTGTATCTTTTTTAACATAGATAAGTCATCCGGAGTTGGAGAGGTCTCTGCAAATATGCAACTTTGGGAGGAACACAAATGGAGATTTGAGGAAGGGATTCTTATAGCACTAGCTAAGGACCACTGAATCGGCCTTGTTGACTGATGGAATGGCAGAAGTTGCAGCTGCTTTTGCTCACTTCTGTGCCCCAGTATGATTAGCACTTGCTAAGTGACTTTTTTCCCAGGTTTATTTGGCTTTTTGACAGAGCTAAATAAACTTCTTTTCTTGATTGCCTAGATGTAGACATACTGTAAATAAACTGTATGTAGAAAGAAACATCTTGAGAAGAAAATGAAGTGATGTATGTTACATAGACTTCAGAAAGTTGCCTGTAGAATAGTATGAAAACTAGACAAGCTGCTTTCCTTCTTATTTCTTCATAACGTCATTATTCTAAATATATGTATGGTCAGCTACAGGACAGCAATAATTGGGCCCAAAAGGATATTTTTACCTAGCTCTTTCTAAAATGGAATTAAGAAAAAACTTTCTGATAATTAAACACTTTCTAAAATTATCTGCTTCTGGAATAATCTGCAATTTAATATAACTTTTTCTCTGTCTGTGTTAGGGGTGCCTTTAGGGTGAAATGGGGAGTGGGACTGCTTTTGGAAAACCCTTAAATTTTCCGTGGTATATCACAAAAGTTCTACTATATCAGCGTCTCTTGAGATGTTGATTAAAAATATTGGTTCCTACAATTTACCTCAGACATAACAAAGTCAGAATTTTGGGAGGTACGTCTGGGAAATAAACATTTAAAACAGATGTATCATGAGTACGAGTTTTGTTATGAATGTTTGAAAACCATTTGTTTAAGGAAATCTCAAGTAGTTGCCTAGGACCTTAACTTCTACTGATATGTATAGAACGGGAAGACAATCTTCAGCTGAAAAATAATGGATCACTTTGTTTGAGAAGAGCAGATTGGGAATCTTAATTATGCTCTTGGGAAGCCTACCAATGGGAAAGGTGACTCCAGGAGGAGGACTCTTCTCTCAGTGGAGAAAATATGGGTGATATTGCCTATACGGGGCTGGAAGAGAATGCTCTTACTGCAAGGCAGAACTTAGAAGAAAAAGCTCATGTTTTGGGGGTAGTAATCATTCTGTTGTCCTAGAATAAACACAGCTGTGCTAGTTACTAGATATATAAAGATGAATAAGACAACATGGCTATCCTCGAGGACGTGAAAACAAATAATATCAGGAATGAATCAGGCATAAGACAGCACAAAGGAGGGAAGAATCAGGGAAGGAGCCATTAAATCAATTTTTAAGGGATGAGTTGAGTTTTCCAGGTGATTGGTAATGGAAGAACATAGGCGATAAGATTGAATTTTAGGCCAAGGGACAATATGTATAAAGACACTGACATCTGAAACAACGTGATATATATGCTGAGCTGTAGACAATTTGATGTGGCTGAAATGTCTAGAACTGTGCATTTGATAGACTTCAGATCCAGTGGTACAAGGCTTATAATTCAGAATAGCCACTGTGAGGATAATCTAAAGTGGGTAAACCCAGGAGAAAGCTCCAAGGTGATCCTCTCTTTTGCTGTCAGTGACTATTTTGACCTCTTTATTGGCACTTTTTTCTTCAATGATTCTTTCCTGCTCTATGGCTTTAAATAACAACTCAGCTGAGGATTTCTGATGGATATCTGCAGAACTAGAGCCAGATTGCTATCTCATTTCCCATGTAACCTCTCCATCTGGCATCTAAATTATAACATATTCAAGAAGAAACTCTTGATTTTGCCCTCATAAACCTACACTTGGCTCAGCTTTCTTCATCTCATCCAAACAGTTGTTGAAGCTGAAGTCCAAAGCGTTCTTCTTAATTTATCTTTTTCTATCATCTCTCATACTCATTCATCAGTTTTTATCTACAAAAAAAAAAAAAGTTCCAGAATAGTCTGCTTCTTTTGATCGCTTTTTCTATCTACCATGGTGCTGCTAAGTCACTTCAGTCGTGTCCGACTCTGTGTGACCCCAGAGACGGCAGCCCACCAGGCTCCGCCATCCCTGGGATTCTCCAGGCAAGAACACTGAAGTGGGTTGTCATTTCCTTCTCCAGCTATCTACCATAGCCATCATTAAAATTCACATGTTGATAGTCTCTTTTTCTCCATTAGAAGTTACCCTTTGTGCCACATGAAATAGAGCCCTCTCTCTAGTCTTAAAACTTTGTCTATCTACGTAGAATAAAAGCAAACTACTCACCATGGTCTGAAAGCCCTGATCGATCAAACTCCAGTTTACCTCTATGATGATGTCACTCCTGCTTTCCATCCTTCACTGGGTTCAAGTCACAGTGACCTTTCTGTTGCTCTCACATGCCCAGCCAGGCCCTGCCTCAGGTGTTTGCCCTTGCTGTTTCCTTCTTCTTGGGATGATTTTCCCTGGCTCAGAGCATGAATGGCCCCTTCTTATCATTCAAGTCTCAGCTCAAATGTCACCTCCCCCAGAAAGAACTCATCTTACTGCTCTATCTAAAATAGTCATTCTAACAACTGGCTAATTACAGTTCATCACATTGCCCTGGGGTTTCCCTTTATTATATTTACTGGTGTTTCTAGTTATCTTTTTATTGATTTGTGTTTTTTCTCCACTAGAATGAAGTCCTCTGTGACAGGATTCCTTTTTACTTTTATTCACTACTATATTCCTTCCAGCTGGAACTGTGCCTGGCACAGAATACACTAAGGGCATCTCTGTAAATACCTATTGGACAAGTGAAAAAAATAAAGGGAGCATTTTCAACTAAAACTATGATGAGCACGGTCTCTACAATTACCAGTGAGCAGGCCATTAGCCCTCTGTGGCTATTTAATTTCAATTTAAAAATTATTAAACTTAAAATTCTAAATTTAGTTCCTTGGTTGCGTTAGCCATGTCTCAAGTGTTCAATAGGCACATGTAGCTAGTGATTACTGTGTTAAACACACAGATACAGAACACATCATCTTTGCAGAAAGTTCTATTGGACAGTACTCTCTTCTAGAAAATGATAAATGAATAAGTGTTAAAGGAAGAAAATTTCTAGCCTAGACAGGTTATATAATTTAAGGAGTTAGTGAAAAGCCATGAGATTTTCTTTTAAAGACTTTTAAATAAAGTAAATTCTCAGCTCTGGTGAAGGCTTAGCAGCCACATATCCTGAATGTGGGTCTTTGGACTTTTGACCTCCCAGTGTCCCTCCTGGATTTGCACATAATATTCTTGTGATCATAATTAAACTTGAATTGTGCCTGCCAAATGCTAAATCTTTCATTGAATCCGCAGAAGACATGGTCTTTGACTGCAAGGAATTTTTCAAGACTCTTTCCAAACAGTATTTAAGAATAGATCACATTTTGTAAGAGCTTTAATGAAAAGATTCATGATGATTGATGACTCTGAGAAAATGTGGGTGACAGAGCCCACAATTTCAAAGCATTTCCTTGTCCTGTTTAATTTATAAATAAGAAGAAATTGACTTGTCCTATTTAATTTTCAGAACTTCAGAAACTCTCCAGTTTAAACTACTAGCAATTGTGCCCATGTTTTATTAGATCTTTACCTAAGGGCTTGTCAGAATTCTTCTAGCAAGCTATCTTCTAGCTCATTCCCAGTTTGCATTAAGGCTGCCTCCCTTGTACAGCAACCAGTCAGAGCTCTTTGGAATAGTCCCCAAGATAATATTTTAAAGAAGTGTTTTACTGAGTCTGAATACAAATGTATCCATGGGGCTTATTTGGTTTCAGTTCAACTCAAGCGACAAGAGAGGACATTGCTTGTCTGAGAAAATGCGATCATGGTTCAGAAAATTTTTCTGTTCTATATACAGGGAGCATGCTGAGCAGGGAGCGAGAGGGACAGCAGAGGGATGGAAAATCCTTGTTTTTGAAAAACCAGTTCTGGCCTAACTTTACAGAGTGGAGGATCTGCATGTGGCTCCTACCTGGAGAAAAACAGTTCACTCGATATTCGGAGGAATGAAATAGCATCAGAAAAAGCTTTCATGAGCTGTTTTCATCTTTGCTGGCTTGCAATGTCATCATGTATTTCAGGCAAATAGAGTTTGCACCAGTTCAGTTGACAGGACTTCATGAATTTTAATACCCTGACTCCATAGTCATGTTGGTGTTGATGCATCCTTGCATCTTTTTTCCCCTTCATTTTTTTTTTTTTTAGTAAAAATCTGGATTTGCGCCCAAGTACAGAGCATTGTCATTCTCTAAAGTATTTGAAACAATTAATGCAGGTTAAATGAAAAATTGCATGAGTCTGTGAAATTTGCTTCGACAATTCCACAGTCTATAATAGTAGGCTACATTTGAATGAGTAAGATAGAAGACACATTTCATCATTTTGCTCCTGGGCTCTTCAGTTTGTTCAAGTTGGACTCCACAAAATCTTTCAATACCTTTCAGACTTGGGTCTAGACAATCTGGGAGTTAGTTTGTCATGTCACTGCAAGAGAATATTAAAACTTTGTGTGCTTGCAGTAAAACTGAAAATGCCTTTTTAAGATTATGTTCATATGTATAAAGATGAATACAAAACCATACAGCTACTCCTGGGTTATTTATTGTCCAAGAGACCTGAGTCGGACACTTTGGAATGTTGTTTCCACATGGGTAACTGTGGTTGTCCTTATTAACGTATTCAGAGTTGATATTTGGTCACCTGCCTGCATGTTCAAAGAAGGGAGGTGCAAATTGCAGTCCAAGGTGCAGAGGAAATAGCACCAAAGGGAAAATTATGCTGATAGAGAAAGACACACAAAGTCACAATTACATGAAAAAAAGTTCAATCAGCATGTTTGTTTTCCCATTCTGCAGCATACTACCGTAGGGAAGATAAGATTTGTCTCTTGAATAGGCAACCCAGAACAAATTTCTATTCTTGCTACATAATAGATGTTATTTAGAGACACAGAAGTACATAAATAGCTGAAAAGTTGCAGTTCTAGATACAATAATTCAGAGCATTTGGACACAGGTGTGTCATTGCTCTGCTTGGTATTAAGTTACATTGTCATCATATCCGATCCAAACCATCCTAGGAAATTGAGACAGGACTTTTATCAGCTTTCATTGAATTCAGCGAGTTGTTTCCTGTGGATTGCAGTACCTTGATGTTTAGCTCACCAGCTCAGTGTATGCATGCTAAGTCGTGTCCTACTCTTTGTGACCTATGGACTCCTCTGTTCCTGGGATTTTCCAAGCAAGAATATTGGAGTGGGTTGCTATGCCCTACTCTAAGGGATCTTCCTGACCCAGGGATCAAATCCACGTCTCTTATGTCTCCTGAACTAACAGGCAGGTTCTTTGCCACAGACACTACCTGGGATGCCCCACCAACTCAGTATTGTCTCCTTAAAATGTAATGTCTAAATAGGGTTACCAGTGAGAATATGATGATTGCTGTGGCTTTCTGAAATTTTGTTTTAGAAAGAATAAGAAGAATTTCTGATTTAGAGAGCGATAGAATTAAGTTCAAATATTTGACCCTTTATTAGAGGATATGTAAACTTAAATCCTGATTTACTCCTTGGAAGGAAAGTTATGACCAACCTAGATAGCATATTAAAAAAAGAGATATTACTTTGCCAACAAAGGTCCATCTAGTCAAGCTATGGTTCTTCCAGTGGTCATGTATGGATGTGAGAGTTGGACTGTGAAGAAAGCTGAGTACTGAAGAATTGATGCGTTTGAATTGTGGTGTTGGAGAAGACTCTTGAGAGTCCCTTGGACTGCAAGGAGATCCAACCAGTCCATCCTAAAGGAGATCATTCCTGGGTGTTCTTTGGAAGGACTGATGCTAAAGCTGAAAGTCCAGTACTTTGGCCACCTCATGCAAAGAGCTGACTCATTGGAAAAGACCCTGATGCTGGGAGGGATTGTGGGCAGGAGGAGAAGGGGACGACAGAGGATGAGATGGCTGGATGGCATGACCGACTCAATGGACATGAGTTTGGGTGAACTCTGGGAGTTGGTGATGGACAGGGAGGCCTGGTGTGCTGCAATTCATGGGGTCGCAGAGTCAGACATGACTGAGCAACTGAACTGAACTGAACTGAAACTTAAATCCTGATTTCCCTTCAGAAAATTTATGTTGGCATATAGATGTCCTTAGCTGTATTAAACATAATGTTTTCAGCAATGGCTCTTAACATTTTAACCCAGAACTCCTTCCAAGATGATCACCTCGAAATTATCATCTCAATTCAAATGTCAGGAAAAAATATTTTTAAAAACTATTTCCAAGTTCATGGATAAAATATTTATTTTTGTAAAAGGGAAAGCTAAAGAATCCTTTAATCAGTTGTTTCAGAATGAGAAAGGCTAATACTTAAGGCCATGTTTCCATAAGAGAGTATGAGGATATAAAAAGAGGATAGTTAACAAATGGCAAGGCCATTGAACTTTAAAGCTGACTGGGGCTCTAAAGACCACTGTCTGCTTGAATATAAGCTTAGAAGTAGAAGGCTATGACTACTTCACTTATTGTTCTCCCTGCTGCCCACAAGTAACTCACACAATGTTGGAATGAAATAGGAGATTGATAAACATTTGTTGAATAAATAAATGAATCCTGAGAGGCAATGGCTTTTCCAAGTTAATGTTACAGTTTTACCAGAGGTGAGAGAGGAGAGTGAAAAGATGTCTTAAAAGTCAACATTCAAAAAACTAAGATCATGGCATCCAGTCCCATCACTTCATGGCAAATAGATGAGTAAAAAGTGGAAACAGTGACACATCTTATTTTCTTGAGCTCTAAAATCATGCTTACAGTGACTGCAGCCATGAAATTAAAAGACGTTTGCTCCTTGGAAGAAAAGCTATGACAAACCTAGACAGCATATTAAAAAGCAGAGACATCATGTTGCCAACAAAGGTCCATAGAGTCAAAGCTATGGTTTTTCTAATACTCACGTACAGATGTGACAGCTAGACCATATACAAGACTGATCACCAAAGAACTGATGCTTTCAAATTGTGGTGCTGGAGAAGACTCTTGAGAGTCCCTTGGACAGCAAGGAGATCAAATCAGTCAGTTGTAAAGGAGATCAGCCCTGAATATTCTTTGGAAGGATTGGCCACCTGATGTGAAGAGTCATCTCATTGGAAAAGACCCTGATGCTGGGAAAGATTGAAGGCCAAAGGAGGAGAGGGTGGCAGAGGATGAGATGGGTGGATGGCATCATCGACACAATGGACATGAGTTTGAGCAAACTCTGGGAGATAGTGAATGATAGGGAAGCTAGCCATGCTGCAGTTCATGGAGTCAAAAAGAGTTGAACATGACTTAGCAGCTGAACAACAGTTTTACAGTGGATTCAAGCATCACATGTAAGCCTTCTGTAGCCTTCTGACATCTGAAATGATGCTCTTCCATGACTCTGGTGTTTTTAAAAATTTACAAGCTAATTCTTAGCAACTTGAAGACAGCCAATTGAGCAATGGTCACTTCATTTTCAGTGGAGTAAATGTTTTTCCAGAAAAGATGAACTCTTGTTGCAATAAAGCTAATTTTTGCAGGAAAATTTATGGGAAAATAAAAAGTCACCATTTAAGGCTGGTAATACAGGTATAAGATCTAGGGTGACTGACTAGTATCAGTTTGGCTGATACTTTCCCAGTTTCAGCACTGGAAGTCCCATGTCCCAGGAACCTCATCAGTTCAGGTCAAATCAGGATGATTAATCATCCTATTCAAATTTGCAGGAGCAAAATAGACCTGGGGGATGGTTTCTGAGGATATACAAAACCAAAAGTGTACATATTTCCTCAACATACCAACCTCATTTAGGGAAAATAACATCATTTATATTTTTATAAATAAACACAAGATATCATAGAAACATTCACCATCTGTTTTAAAATTTCTGATGTTCTTTGTTGTGTAAAAATTGCTTGAGCGGCAAACTATGAGAAAATCTGATACCTTGGTTCAGCTGAAAGAGTATAGGTGAATGCAATGACTACAGAAGTCTGTATAGTTGGAAAGTCTCATGTGACCAAATATGGCATACTCACATACGACATTAATAACGACAAAATATATGTTAGAATGGGAAAGCCTAGTATGCTGCAGTTCATGGGGTCGCAAAGAGCCAGACACGATTTAGTGACTAAACAACAATATGATACAACAGGAAAAAGAAAGCATTGGTAGTTTTTGAATAGTCCAAGACTGCCAGAGGAAGCTCCCCTGAGACTGCTCAGTTTCACAGTTTGGATATGCTTCATCTTTGGATGATGAATCATCTAAGATGTATGAAAGATGTTTTATTTTTGGGAGAGCTCAAACACTAGTTTACTGAAAGGACTTCTTTTTACTCTGCTAATGACACAACTAAAAGTGGGCTGAGTAACCAGTGGAACTACATCCCAGTCATCAAGCTATATGGCCTGAACGTTGCAAACAAGCTAGTATAGGGTGCTTCAAGGGAAGTTTTGAACGTTAAATAGCACAGTATACCTAGGACATTTCATCTTTATCTTGGCCATTCCCAGAGATAAGCAAAGAGCTACCCAAGTCTGGCTGTCAAGCTACAGGTTAACCCTAACCACACACCACAAATAGTTATTGGAGGTTACTCTCTAGTATTTTCATAGTAAGAGGATGAGTTTAGAATGGAGTTTAGAATGGATCAATGGCCATACAATAATGAAAATATTAATTGGAGAGTAACTCAGAATATTAAAACTAGGAGATAAATTTTGATGTCTGAATGGTGATTTAGAGTAAATGAAGTATTACTTTATAATTCAGGTTATAAACCCATGGGACTTAGTTTTCTTTGAGAAGGTTTGAAGGGACTGTACCAATGGCTTCAAATAGGTTTTAGTAACTCATGTTAACCTACTACTACTACTAAGTCACTTCAGTCATGTCCGACTCTGTGCGACCCCATAGATAGCAGCCCACCAGGCACCCCCATCCCCGGGATTCTCCAGGCAAGAACACTGGAGTGGATTGCCATTTCCTTCTCCAGTGCATGAAAGTGAAAAGTGAAAGTGAAGTCGCTCAGTCATGTCCGACTCTTAGCGACCCCATGGACTGCAGCCTACCAGGCTCCTCTGTCCATGGGATTTTCCAGGCAAGAGTCCTGGAGTGGGGTGCCATTGCCTTCTCCGCATGTTAACCTAACCTTGATGGAATTATAAGGAGGTAGGAATTATTTACAGGTATTCTTGATTCTGAGTTTCATATCAAAAAAGTTGATACACTTCTCCATCATATCTCCATAGATGCTCTGATAGAGAAATAACTTTCTGCTCAGCAAGTCATGCATATCACTCAGGGTATCATTTCTTCTGTTCTTAGTTAAGCCATTTAATCAAGACTCAGGATATGAGATGTGGCAGCTAGAATTAATCTGTGTTCATGGATCATTCCCATAATCAGGTCCCTCTTGCTTTTTTGTCTGATTCACTACTATTCTCCATTACATCTATGCACTATTGGCTCACACTGGGCTAGTCACTATTCTCTGATCTTCCAGGCTCTTCTTCACCCCACTTGCATGTGAAAATGTGATTCTGTCTGCTGGGAAAATTGACAAAATTAGCATCTATCATCTTCCTCTTTATCGGTTATATCTCATTTTTTCTTGGGGCTAAATTATATTTCAATTGACCCATTCCAAATGTTCAAAATTAGTTGCTAAGTAAGTGAATGGATATTGGAGGATTTTTCTCCTGAAAATGTATACTTCATGTGCATATGTACATATGTATATTTAAATGTGATAGTTTCTTTACACACATAAATGATGTGATTATATCATTTAATGAAGGGGAAGAAAATAGTTATATGTTATGTTAGGGGAAGCACACTGACTGAAACCGCCCACTCTGTCCAAGCACCATAGTAACCATTTGCATGAGTTTTTTTTTCTTTCTTTTTTTTTTTTTTTTACCACAAGAGGTCTTGGTAATGAACATGGAACTAATAAGCCACCACCAACCAGAAGAGTTCAGGAAAGGTCAAAAGGAGACACCACGTGTCAGATCACCTCCCAGAATCCTTCTTGCTGGCATCCATCTTGGTTGAACAAGGCTTGCACCACCAGGAAGGACTCTGAGTCAGAATGATTTGGCCAAAGACAACCCAGAAACTAATCCCATCACCATAAAACCTAAGACTACAGAGCTGTTCTTTTGGATTCCCTTACTCTACTGCTCTCCACCTGGGTTCCCTTTCCCAATATATCTCTTGCTTTGTCAGCACATGTGTCTCCTTGGACAGTTCATTTCTGAGTCTTTGACAAGAGCCCAGTTTCAGGCCCTGGAAGGGGTCTCCCTTCCTGCAACAGTCTCACACTAAGCTGCAAATGGCACCCTCCTAGGACACCTGGCACACTTAGTTGCCTTGTCCATTTTCCTTGTCTGTTTAGAGTACTCTGTCAATCTTGAGTCACACCAGTCTCAGGTCTGCTCATCATCTAGCATCACAGAAGTGTGCAAAAAAGAGAGATTAAAAACAAAGAGAATTATTTATTAGGCATAATTTGGCAGTCTAGAGTACAGAAGTGAAAAATTGTCATTTCTGGGGAGTATTGTACAGACATGTAAATGTGGTTTTCCTAACTCAGATGAAAATTTAAATAACATAGCATTTTAAAGGACACTGTAAAATTGTGAACTTAGCTATTTAAAAATATATATAAATAAGCAAATATAGAGTAATTAAAAAACTGGTTTTGATTCTGTATATTATTCATAATTTTTTCTTTCACAAAAATCCATCATATCATAAGAATACATTCATTCCACTATTCTGCTTAAATGATTAGCCAGTTTATTGCTGGCCAGCTTTAAGTAAAGAAATAGGACATATTTAATATGAAAAAAATCCTGCGTTTTCTTCTGTATGTTCCTATTAGGTCATCCACACAGAAACTTCTTTGTATCTACTGATAAAAGCTTTTTATCCAGATATAGTACACAGTGGGCTGAGCATTTTAAAAGGATGTAGAGGTTATTTCTAGTTCAACCCAATTGATTTTCAATATGAATTTGTTCAGATATTCTCTCATCCTTTTCTTTTTGCATATAACTTATTTTTAAGCCCCATCCATGTGAACATCCTTGTGCAATGATGTAAAGATTTTCAAGAACCTGCACTTCCAGCATTTAAAATTACTTACAGTGGAATAATTTCTGCTTGGTCTTAGTTTTATTAAATTAAATTTATATAATTGGAGTATAATTGTTTTACAATATTGTGTTGGTTTATGCCTTATAGCAACATGAATCAACCATAGGTATGCAACCTCCCACCCACCTCTCACCTCATCCCACCCCTCTAGGTTGTCACAGAGCACTGGATTTGAGCTTTGTGTGACATAGAGCAAGTTTCCTCTGGCTGTCTAATTTTACATATGGTAATGTGTATGTTTCAATTCATTTTTAGTTTTCTTAGTGATTCATTTTTTTAAGGGGAGGGTGGGGGACTTGGCATATTCTTTTGATTGTTCCATAAGCCTGTTTTCTAAACCTTAGTAAGTCTTTCTTTACAACTCTTAAAAAAGCTTTTCATTTCTTGCCTGCATGACTAATGCTTGCTAAAAGGCTGTTTTGGTAGATGCTGCCCTTTGAATTTTAAGTTCTGAGTGTCCCCATCATGCTTACAACTTTCAGTTCCCTCTCCTTTCATTTATGAGAGAGAACAATTAAGAGTTGAACAGGATCAATTATGATTTGTGGTTTCTCTAGTAGATTATCACAAAGAAAGCTTTGATTTGTAAATTCTGGGAAGCAGGGAACTGGTTCAGGGGTTTCCTGCAGGGCTTCCAGCATGCTGATGAATCAAACTTAAATCTGACAGTGAAAAACAAAACTAACTACATTAGCATTATTGAACATTTGAAAAATACAAGAGGATATTAGGAATATAAAACTATCATTCTGCTGTCACCCAATAACTATTAATATTTTGAAAGATCTTTATATAGTAAAAAAAAAATGAGAACATGTTATGTTTAGTTTGCCTCTTTTTAATGCTATTTTAGTATTTTCACAATTTTAAACATGATTTTGAATAGCTATAGAATGTCCCATTATGTGGATGTTCCATAATAACCTGTAGTTACTTTGATAGGAAATTTGGAGATGAGACCTTGTTCTTGAATTTAAATTTCTATTTTACCAAATATATGTTTGTTGCTTTTTTAAAAAATTATACATTCCTTATTTTCATGGGATTCACAGTACACAGTAATGGGCACTGAGCTGTCCAGTAGCATTTAGTTCACAGGACTCTGGTAGAAGTGTTGATCCAGAAGTATAACAATGCTGTAGAAAAGGGGTCCAGTAACTTGCCAAAAGTCACACAAGAGTTGTGGGAGCCAGACTCTTAAATAATAGTTTCAGTTTCTTAAGCTCTTACTGTTTGCACTAGGCCACATTGTAACTTGAAAAATAAACACAATAACTCAAAGCATTTACAAGAGGTGAGAAAAAATGAGAAATGCATGACTGTGGGGCTGTTGATTTGATATTTGATAAGAGAGATCCCATTTTTATCCCCCTGCAAAAAATAAATGGAGAATTCCATTGAAGTCTCCATTAAGAGAAACAGAAGCCCTTGACACAGCTTGCCCTATATGCCTCACTACTAAATTGGCTAATGTACAGGTTACTTGAAAAATAAATTGCTAACTCCATGAAAAGTTGGTTCTTTCAGACAAGTATTTTTGAAGAGTGATTAGTCTTATATTTATCTTGTCATCTTCTCTACAAACCCTTTTATGCCATGTTTGTGTTTCAAAATTTGTTTGAATCATCCTTAAAAAACTTATTAAATTTCAGATTCCTGGGCCCTACTTTAGGCCTTCTAACTTTAACTGTGGGAGGGAGTAAGGCATAAGATTCTTCATTAAAAATTTTCTTCCACAGATAACTAACCCTAAAATATAGGTTAAAGAGCTCCACATCATTGTGTTGAGACAAAACTCTTTATTACCATTAACATAAAGTTTCTTGTTTTGAGTACATTCTATAAGCCAGTGTATTTCTAACGTGTTTTCTTACTTAAGCATCAGACAGGTAAAAGATACCACATCACTGCAGATGGTAAAACTAACATTCAGAGAATTGAATAACATTGAAATAAAAAATAATTGAAATAAACACCACCACCCCACATGCACATGCAAAAACTCAAAACACAAAGAAGTTAGGAGGCAGATTTAGGTTTCTAATTAGAGTCTGTGTAACTTCCAGGTCTGCTACACACAGTCTTGGCCAGACTAGTCAGGCAGTGCTCTGAAACTGGTTTTTATTTTGACAATAAATTCACAAGGTTGAACTGCCAAGGATTGTTTTGACTGAAAAACCTGATTGTAATGATTCTGGAACTGTTAACGTTTATACATACAGCCATATCCCAAGTGACTTGGATCAAGATGAAGACACTGGAGAATGGAAAAATGGTGAAGGAATACAACTCTGTCCTTATTGCTGGTCCAAGAATCACAGCAGTTTTCTTTCCTGTGTGTTGCAGGCAGACAACAAGCACAATTAAAACTTGGCAATCTGTGCTCGCTAAATCTTCCATTCCTTTCCACACCTCACTTCCGGTCCTTTGTGGGTAACTGCAGGGACGTCGGTGTACATCATCCCTGGCGTTTCTGCTCACGGCTCTTACTAACTGTAACAGGGATTTCAAGGGTATGCTGAGAATAGGACTCCACATCAAATGCGGTAACTAACATGAGCTTCAGAGTCTCCGTTTGGTTTTGACGGCTCTTCAGAAGCATCTGAACAGGGCACGGTTTTAATGTCACAGAATTCTCCAGAGGCAAGAAACAATGAATCACAAATCTGCATGAAAAGTTAGCTAGTGAGAACTGAATGTAATTCTTTTGTTGAAAGCAGGGCAAATTATAGCGAAGTGCCACTGTAGCAAGTTTCCAAACAAATCCATAATCAAAAAACTCGGCTGACAATAACACTGCAGCTGAGACTTGGCCAAAGGCCATATTTTTTGAAATCCAGAAAAACCTTGTATTTCTCACCTTCAAACACGGCAGTTAAATTGATGATCTCTCTTTGTTTCCTTCTGTTTTCATTCTCTCTACTCCTTCCCTTACTCTTATTATGTGCCTGAGATGATAAATTGTCAGTGTTTGTGGATTTCTTCTATGATCCAAATTTCATTACTTGACCGGCAGCCTAAATCACCTTCACTGAGTGCAGTCCTTGATCAGTCTCCTGAAATTCATAGTGTTTATTGGCACAGCTTTGAAAATCATTTCCAGAAATCACACACACCCCATTTCCACTCTCAAGCACAGATTTACTCCATCCACACCACACATTCAGGCATATACATTCAAATCATTTCCAAAGTTTATACTTCTCTCTCAGCTTCCTTTTGTTTTCATATCACCCTCTTCCCTTTCCATCTCAGAACTAACAGACCATGAGCCCCGAGACAGCAAACTACATTGGAAACTGTCTGGATCTGAAGTCCAGAAGAACTGCAGTATCAGATTGAATCTGCCATTGATTAGGTTTGTAAAATCAGGCAATTTGCATTATCTTTGTCACTCAGTTTCTGTGGCTAAGAAGGTAAAGAATCTGCCTGCATTGTGGGAGACCCAGGTTTGATTTCTGGATCAGGGAAGATCTCCTGATGAAGGGCATGGCAACTCACTCCAGTATTCTTGCCTGGAGAATTCCATGGACAGAGGAGCCTGGTGGGTTATAGCCCATGGGATCACCAAGAGTCAGATAGGACTGAGTGATGAACACTTTCACTTTTCACTTCTACCTTAAAAAGAGAGAGTGAATGAGCTTATACCTGAAATCCTAAATGGAAATGATTTAATAAATAATGCAGGTATTTTCATAAATAACAGAAATAACCCTGCATCGGACAATAGCAAATCCTGAGAACTGCAGACAAATGAAAACTGTATATCCAGTATAAAAGCATTAAAATATGTGACCCAAAATAAACAGGCAAGCAAACAAACACACATTCTCTGCTACCTGGATTCAGCCCATAGGCTAAATGTGCAGCCAAAGTTTAGATTCTCTCTTTCTCTTCCTATCTCTGAATTTTTATAACCTTCTGGTGTCAAAATTCTTTGCAGAAAGAATTTTTAACAATAACCAAAGCTAAAGAAGAGAGGAAGAAAAGGGATGTTGGATTACTTCCAGTATCTCTTTACCAAACCTCATACTGTATACCAAAAGACACCCAAGAATAAGGAACAGACTTGGGAACAAGACGTAGCTCCCAGTCAGGAAGAAATAAGCTTTGTTAACATTTTGTTTAGGGATGATGGATCTATTGATTTTGAAGAAGAAAACAGGGTACATTTGGAACAACTATATGCACATTCTAGGATGAGAATCATATACCATCTATTATTAAATTAAGTGTGAATCATTTACAAAACCTAGCAAATAACATGTACTAAAGCTTTCAGTTATAAAATTGGTGAAAACATTTAGTTAAGACTGGATCAGATGTGTTTCTGATCTCTTGCAATCTTCCTGCATTCTCTTCAGGAACCAGCTAACCTTCAGTGACCACAGTAGTTTTATGCCATTCCACCCAATGCAGAGGTTTTGATTCCTTATATTAATTTTGTACTAGTTTATTGCATGTGTTGTTTTTCAAAATTCAGAGTAAATAATCTTTTTCATTGTATTGAAAGGAGTCCCGATTCTCTCCCATAAGCATGGCAAATATCAGCTTCCCACTTATTTTTCCTTGATTTAAAGTTTAACTCTGAATGTAAGGTGGTCTGAATAAAAGAGTTGCATTCTCTTTCTTGCATTACATTTCATTGTTTTAGGAAGAAATTTAACTTTTATTTGGACTCTTGAGTTTTAATTCAGCACATATTTTGTACCAGGAACGGAGATAGAAATTTGAACTAAATATAGAAAGAATAATGAGAAGATTCTTTCTCTTGAGAGAGTATATTCACTTGGACAATATAGGCACATAAAATAGATAACTTTCAGTACAAGGTGATAAGTACACTAATGCAGGTCTTCAAGGTGCTTTGAGGGCTCAGAGTAGGAAAAACTCACCCAGAACGGACTTAAGGGGCAGAACAAAAGAAAACTTTCTGGATGTTATGTATTCTGACTGCCTTTTGGAGGGTCAAGCAATGAGCTGGAGTGGAAATATTAAAAAATTGACTATATTCAGGAAATTTCAAGTAATTCTGTGTGGTTTAGTATAACATAAGATGCAAAAAGTCAGGTAACAAACAGACTTGAGTGTGTTAGTCATTCAATTGTATCTGACTCCTTGCAACCCCGTGGTCTATCCATGGGATTCTCCAGGCAAGAATATTGGAGTGGGTTGCCATTCCCTTCTCCAGGGGATCTTCCTAACCCAGGGATCAAACTCAGGTCTCCTGCATTGCAGGCAGATTCTTTACCATCTGAGCTAAAAAATTTAGATTTTAATGAATAAACAATGGGGAAACATTAAAGGTTATAATTAAGGAAGTTATACCTGGTATCATTCTGATAGGATTGATTGGTGTATCATGGAATTGAGAAAAGAATTAAGGAGCTCCTGCAGTATGAAATAAAAAAGAGATCTGAGAATAAACGGAGTGGAATGATTAAGACCTGTGCGTGCGTGTGTGCTAAGTTGCTTCAGTCATGTCTGACTCTATGCGATGCTATGGATTGTAGCCCACCAGGCTCCTCTGTCCATGGGATTCTCCAGGTAAGAATACTGGAGTGGGTTGCCCTTTCCTCCTCCAGGGATCTTCCCAACCCAGGAATTGAACCTGTGTCTCTTATGTTTTTACCACTAGTGCCACCTGGGAAGCCCCCAATTAAGATCTATTTGAGATTAAATAAGAAAACTTATTTGGATATTAAGTGTAAAATAATGGAAACAATTGAGGCTGAATTTCAGATTTTAATTTATGACATTGTGTTGTAGTGGTGATATCAAGTAAGATAAAAAAATCATGCGTAATGAGCTTTATTAAAGTATATGAAGAAAACTTTAGGTTCTGGGCACAGTATTCAGACTGTGATCCATACAGGACAACTAGGTAAAGAATAGCAGGAGGTAGGGTATGAATACGCAGCTTGTGGAAGATATAATTTGAAGAAACACTGTCATGGAGATGATAATTAAAATCATGAATATAAATGAGATAATCCAGGAAGAGCATAGAATAAGGAGCGTGAGTGGCACAAAAAAAACCGTGAGAAAGAGGAATAGGAAGCCATGATGATAATAGGAAAAGAGTAATACTATGGAAGCTGAAGGAAAGTATTAGCAGTACATTTCCAGCAGAAATAGAAAGGATAGCATATGATGAATATTTAGTATTCAACCCAGAAAGGAAAATTTGTTTCTAGTTTTGAAAATCAATGAATGTGATTCATTATATTAACAATATAAAAGAAAACAATCCTATGACTTTTTCAATAAATGAAGAATATTTAATGAGTTAACAACTGATGTTAAAAGCTATCAGCAAACTAGGGATGGGCGAGAACTTCCTCAGAATATTAGAGGACAGCTATGAAAAACCATTATTTACCATCAAACTTAATTTTGAAAGACTGAAATACTTCTCTTGTAAGATCAAGTACAAAGCAAGGATGTCCACTCTCACCACTTCTATTTAACATTGTACAGGAAGTTCAAACCAGTGCAATAAATAAGGAAAAGAACATTATACAGATTAAGAAGAAAAGAATGAAACCATCTTTATTTGCAGATGATATGAGTACTTATGATTATATGTGTAAAAACTCATAAGATGTATACCAAAAAATTACTAGAACTAATAAGTGAGTTTAGCAGTATGTCAGGATACAAGATCATTATGTAAAAATCCATTATATTTTTTACATAAAGAAATGAAAAATTGTAAATTTAAATAGTTTCATTTACAAAAGCACCCAAATCCATTAAATATTTGGAGGTAAAGTTTGTGCAATGTCTATAAAAAAAATATTAAACAGAGTTAAAGGGAATTTTAAAAAGATCTGAAGAAATAGAAGACATTTTGTTTTTGAACTGGAAAATTCAATACTAGTAGATGTTATTTTCCTCCAAATTGATCTGTAGATTTCATGCAGTCCCATTAAAACGTTCAGTAAGGTTTTTGAAAAATAATTCATACATATTCTAAAATTTATGTAAAATTTTAAAAATCAAGAATAAGTAAAACACTTTTGAAAAAGGAAGAAGAATAAGTTGGAAGACTCACCATACTAGGTTTTAAGATATTATATAACTATACTAATCAAAGTGGTGCTAAACAATCCACACAGTAAACAAAAAAGAACTGAGAATTTAGAAATAGAGCTTTGTATATAAGATTTATTCATTTTTGACAGAGATAACAGGGTAATTCAGTGGAGAAAGAAAAACGTGCTTAAACAATGCTCCTGTGATAACTTGTCATCTTTTTTGAAAAAAGAATGAACTGTAAATGACCTTATGTTATGTATAAAAATTAACAAAGTCAATCATAGGCCTCAATATAAAAACTAAAACTATATTACTAATTATGGTATATCTATATAATGGAATGCTATTCATTAATTTAAAAGGAATCAACTATTGATACACACAACATGAATATATCTCAAATATAATTTACTGAGCAAAAAAAGCCATGTATAGCATATGATTTCATATAGGTAGTATAGGATTTTAGAATAGGCAAAACTAATTTGCTGTGGCAAAGCAAATCAGTGGCTGTTTTGAATGGATTAATGACTGCAAAAGGGCATAATAATACTTCCTGTTGTGATGGAAATGTTCTATATGTTGATTGTCAAAATGCATCAAAGTACACACTCAAAATGAGTGCATTTCATTGTACCTTAATAGCATCAATTAGGAAAATAAAACATATATATATATATTGATAATGAAGAGATAAAGGAGGCATGGCATGTTTAAAAGTGTTAGTTGCTTAGTTATATGTGGTTCTTTGTGACCCTATGGACTGTAGCCCCCGCAGGCTCCTCTGTCCATGAGATTCTCCAAACAAGAATACTGGAGTCGGTTGCCATGTACTTCTCCAGGGGATATTCCCAACCCAGAGATTGAACCCAGGTCTCAGGCATTGCAGGCAGATTCTTTACCGTTTGAGCCATGAATGTTTAAAAGCTGCTATCAAAGTACCAAAAGAAAAAAAAAAGTTGAAGACACTAGAGAAGCTCAATTAACTGGAGAGATGTGGTATCTGGGAAAATAAGAGAAAATGATATCAAGGGCAAACATAGCAGGCAAGTGCTACATGATAAATAGAATATTTCACATTCTGAGATAGAAGGGATGTTAAGAGGTAATATCATTGTTTCTGTTTGTGGCGTTAGGTATGAAAACATGACAAAATCATGATGTATAGCCTTAATTCCATTGGTGAAGTAAGAAGAAAGTCTTTGGTTGAAAATGAATTGTCCTATTGGCCAAAGACTTCTTGCAGAATTTTCAAGCCAGAAACTAACACTTAAATTGGGACCCTTTTAAAGATCTAGCATTAGTGGCACTGTCAATTCCAGTTTTCCTTCTCTTTGCAGTTTCTATTCAGCGCTATCCTGAGTCTTGACTTAATAAATCTCTCCGCTTAGAAAATAAGATACAAAACAAATCAAGGAATTGAGTAAATACCATGCATTTGTTAAATATTTAAATTTTAAAGACCATAATAGAAATATTATCTATCAACTGTTGATAAATTATCAACTAGATAAAATATCAAGTTGACTTTGAAAAATTCTTGAAATTTGTGAAGTGCATGAAAGTCTAAAAAAGAATGTTATTTCAGGACTTTAAATAGCAAAATATATGCTAAAATCAAGCTGATTATTTAATTTTTAGTATTTTCACACTTTCCTATTTTCCTGGCTTCATAAGATAATATCTACAACTGGGAATAATGTATCTGTCTCTTTGAGTTTTTAAGATGTTTATCTGTTAAATTTATTTTCTTTCAAAAACATCTAATTACTTCTGTGTTCCTATTTACAGGCTGTTTAAGTAGAAATTCAGGTTGATTAGACCATCAAAGTAATATATTATAAAATAAAATGTTATATAATAAAAGTAGTACGGTTAAATCTTCCTAATGTCAAATTTCAGTATCATAAAGATATTCTTTTAATTAAAAGCCATAGCCAAAAATGCCACATAAGAACACCCATTAAATGATGCTATAAACAGAAATTAACTGAGATGTGTGGAGAGCAAGAAGCCGGGAACCTAGACTTTAATCTGCAGCTGGTGCAATAAATAAATAAGTGAAACAACAGTTGTTAAAAGAAATACTAAATAATAATACTTTAAAAGGGCTGCCATGTCACACTTATGTAATAGGCATCTATCATTCAAGGGCTTTCTGATGAATTTTTGTATGTTACCCAAGGGGCTAACACAGATAGACTGAGTATAGTGGCCATTATGAAAGAAAAGTATAACATTCTGGAAAAATAAGTTTCAAATGCCATATTCTCTAACATACAATGTAAGGCATGCAATAAACACAGGATATAAATTTATGAGAACAAATTTACATAATTAGATATGACGGTAAACTTTTTATTTTTGTGTTTTCAGTATTTTTATTTCACTTTGTTTTTGTAATTCCAAATTATTATGACTGTAGTTTTTACACAGTGAATATTTGTTTAGATTTACCGATATGTTTACAAATGTCTGTGATCACCATCTCTTCTTGCATTCAACCCTGTTTGCACACTTAGGACCTCAGCTCAAATGTGACGCACGTCCTTCCACTGACATTTAATGTCAAATCACATTGCCTCACCTTAACTCCATCAACTTCCTCCCCTCAACTTCAAGGGGATGGAGAAGTATGCCCAGGAGGAGATCTGAATACTGAGAAACAGCTTTAACTATAATAGCTACCCCTCCTAAACAATTGAGTTTTTAATTTCCATGCCTCTATTGCTCATATCTAGGATTCTATATTTTTTATAATTGTATTATTTTATTCTTATATTTCTGATTTGTCTTTTTATGCCTCTAATTTTATACACAGCTTTAAAAAATTTATCAGATTGCTTTATTATCTGCTGTGTTTAGGATACAATCCTATTGTTTGGGTGTTTGATAGATTCTCACTGATGGTAGGTTGCTTTATTTTATAATTCTCTATTGGCAACTCATCTCTTGTGAAGTTCTACTTAGAGGATCCTGTGTCTCCTGGTGTAGGGTGTGTCTCTCCAGAGTGGTTCATATTTATTTCTAACAGTGTTCTTAGCAGCACCACTGTGATGTCCTTTTCAGAATCTCTGCATATAGCATCATCTATTTTGTTATGGTAGGTTAGCAGTTTTTCTATGAGAAAGGAGAAAGTTTTTTTTTTTTTTTTCTATCAGCATCCAGGGCGAAGCAGACAAACATCCTTGATTTGCTCCATTGTGACTTGGTGATTGTTCCAAAGATGCAGTCCTTGCAAAGTCTTAATTTTCTATAGGAGGCTCAGAGCCAGCTGCCTGCTCTGGGTCTCTGAGGCCTCACATATGATGGTAAATTTTTAATAAATGGATCAAGTGGGACAATTTAGCCTGTAAATCACAGATACCCAATTTGAACTAGCTTAAGTAGAAGGATGAGATTATTGAAAGGATACTATTATCTTAAATAATCTAGGAGAAAAGTTAGATCAATCAAGATATGGGAAAAGCAGAGTTGCATCTGTGCCTTTGGAACTAATAGAACCAGGGTTTGAAGATCGATGACATTCATTTATATCTAGACTCTACTTCTTTTTGTTTTCTTCCCTGCTCTCTCTTGCTGAAGACTGGTTTTCTTCTTATAGAAAATATGACCACTATAATTCCTGGAAATTTATATCTCAGCCCTACACAACAGAAAGAGATTGTGTTTTCTCTTAGTTCTATATCTAAGAATTTATAGCAGAGAGTCATTGACTCTGTTTAGAGCAAATGTCTGCCCTTGGTCCAAGCAATTGCAGCCAGGAGAGAGGAGGGCTCATGGTAAGGTGGCCACTCGCACACAGCTCTGAAGATGGATTAGGGGATCAGAAAGGGACTCTGTGCAGATAGTTCCACAGATGATCATGTATTGCCTATTTCTCCAAGGCAATAAAAGTATGGTTTTAATGAAAAACATTCATAATAAGATACATATACTAGGTTAAAATGTTAATTTATAAAACAAAGTATAATTGAACCAATTTACTTTGTTTAGATGCTGGAAATACACAGGATGTTATGTTAGTTATATAGAAAGAGCTTAATTTCCAAGATGTATTTGTGATCTTAGACATATAGTAGGAGGTATATCTTCTATTTGAAAATGCAAATAAAGGATTCTTTTAAAAATACTTTTGAGTTCCATCTATAGGTTTAACAAATGCATTTGTGAGGTCCTAGATTTTCTATCTTGAGACTGGTTGATAGGTAAGATGGAGTTATACTTTGTCAATAAAACAAATAAATTATACTTAGTCAGGTATCTGATAAGGGAGAGTTTGTGGGCAAAATGTGCAAAATGGATATACTTAGATGTATTTACTAAACACTTTATCATATGTTCCTGAATGCTTATTAGAGATGCATATATTGACCTCAAAAAGCAATATAGGGAAGAAGACACATATAAAATTAACTGTATTTCAATAATATATATCACTTTCTTTTGTTTTCCTTCTTTTCTCTCATCTTTTGTGAGATTCTCCCTGGTGGTTCAGTCAGTAAAGAATATGCCTGCAATGCGGGAGACCTGGGTTTGATCCTTGGATTGGGAAGATGCTCTGGAGAAGGAGATGACAAGCCACTCCAGTATTCTTGCCTGGAGAATCCCCATGGACATAGGGGCCTGGAGGGCGGCAGTCCATGGGGTTGCAGAGGGTTGGCAATGAATGAGCGACTAAGCACACAGGGGTAAAGAACCTGCCTGCCTCTGCGGGAGATACAAGTTCAATCCCTGGGTTGGAAACAGCCCCCCACGAGGGAAATGGCAACTCACTCCAGTATTCTTGCCTGGGAAACCCTATGGATAGAGGAGCCTGGCAGGCTACAGTCCATGGGGTCGCAAAGAATTGGACACAACTTAGTGACGAAATAACAACAAAATACTGATGTTTATCTCTTAATTGTTTAAAAATAGAAGTTAGCAACTCAGGTTGATCATACATAGTTTTAAAAAATTAAAAGAAAGTCTAAGTACAAGCTCTAGAAATTCTTATATGGTCTGAAGTTTCCCTAATAACCTGTATATTTTGATTTCTTGCAGATATGCCAACCTAGTTAGAACAGTATTGATTCTGATGTGTCTGTGTCCCTTTTTTTCTTAACTGCATAGTCTTTCTATGATATGACATAATTTCTAAGATATGATAATTATATGTCATCCCATGTTTTTATCTGTTGTCCCATAATATGAAAGAATACACTTATATTTTCATCTCAGACCTAGTACTCAGGTTAATTGGACAGCTCTGCTTACAAATCCTGTTGGCACCCCATACTCCACATGTTCAAAATTACATTCCTCATCTCCATTCAGCTCTCCCAACCAGATCTTTCCATATTTCCTGCCTTAGAGCCACTACCATTCACCTAAAATTTCATACCAGAAACCTGGCATGCTCCTTAACTCCTCTTTCTCACCCTTTTCTCTCTGTCTTTAGGCCTCAATTCAGATGCTTGTCATAACTCTAATAATATAGTTACCTACTAACTGGCCCTGTATACAGGCCCATCCAGGGTAATGCCAGAATGGCCTTGCTTAATGTAAGATCGGCTTCCAAAGCTCCTTGCTGGAAACTCTTCAGTGCCTTCCTGTATCTTTGGCACAAGATTAAAATGCATTTGTGTAACATGGAATCTTTCTTCATCTTGTATATAGTTTTTGCTTTTTATTTATTGGAGTAGATTACAGGTATTTTTAGGCATCAACTTAGCCTGGCTTATTGATTATTATATTCTCTAAACCTGAAAGTCTTCCTCGGTGGCTCAGAGGATAAAGCGTCTGCCTGCAATGCAGGAGACCTGGGTTTGATCCCTGGGTTGGGAAGATCCCCTGGAGAAGGAAATGGCAACCTACTCCAGTATTCTTGCTTGGAGAATCCCATGGACAGAGGAGCCTGGCGGGCTACAGTCCATGGGACACACACACACACACACACACACACACACACACACACACACACAGACACACAGAAAGACACACAGACACATAGACACACAGACACACACACACACACACACCTGAAATAGACTTGGAATACTCCAGGGGTCAACTACATATTTGTTAAATGGATTTATGTGTAAGTGAAAGACTGAAGGTATCTAGTCTCTACAAACCGTTTTGACATTGTCCTTTCCTGTATTCATGCTGGATGGTGATTGCAGGGACAATCACCACATAACACACTGATACCACATAACAGACTGCTTGCTTTCTTTGGGGGGATTCTTCTTCCTATCGCTTAAATTTTTCTTCTCTTTCACTCCTTCCCTCCCCACACTGTGAACTCATACACACTCATACTCACACATGTACACACAAGCATATACACTCACATCCACATCCACACTTGTTCTTAACTAATTCCAGAACTTCCAAGCAGTCTCTTATTTATCTGGTTTTTAAGGAGATGGTTTCTGACGTCATCTTCTTACCGCCCTTCTTCCCACTCTCAAGGCTTATCACATGTCCTCTCTTTATTTCTGTAGAAGATTGTCTTATGTTGCAATTGACTTTGGGAGGCTTATTACCTCTAACAATTATACTATTTGAAAGCTAGAGCTGAATAAATGTTGATGAATGAATAAATGAATGAGTGAGTAACTTACTAAGGAAATACAACAGAATGACTGACAAATAGTATGAGGCTGCTAAAAACCAACTGTAATGTCAAAAGATGAGTGATACTAAGGAATTTATTAAGAAGCTGAAATTCACATTATTTATCCAGTGACACACAAGCCATCTGTTGAATAATTTAATTGTAGATTCTAACCAACATTACTGATCTGCAACATTGTAAATGGTAGGATCACATGAGTATTCTCCTTATAGGTTTTGGATGGCCGCGATGATGTTGCCTCTTAAGTGCATGGTCATTCATGCTGAAGCCAACCCTAGAAATTATGGGAAAAAGGAAGATAAGAAATCCTATCCTATGTAATAAAAGCATTAATAAATTCAATCAATTATCAAGCTCTGAAAAATTAAAAAAGAAATTCATCAGGTGTGTAGAGTGAAAGACTGACATCTGATAATTCTTTACAAATGAAACAAATCATATTGAGAAGTGAAATGATGAAAAGAGATATAATAATAGCAATAACAAAATAATATTTAAAATAGTCTGTATTTCTTTAATGAGAGCGTGTGGTATGCCAGAAATCATGCTTAGAAAGAAGTTTTAGACATAATTAGAAATCAAATGAAAATGGATCATAGAGTTTTGATGCCAATTGAATTACTTATTATTTACTTAAGCACTGAATTAAGAGTGAATTCTGGAATTGGTCCATATGGCCTTGACTCTGAGCTCTACCCTTCTTTTAATAGGTGACCTTGAGCAGATTTTAAAATTTCTCTGTGTCTTAGTTTGTTTCCTCACTAAGAAACAAAAGGAGTAGCTACCTCACAGGGATGTAAGGATTCCATGCATTAATGTACATAAAACAATGAGAATAGTGCCTCAAAGAGGTAAGTCAGTAAGTTACTGCTGGGCTCCCCAGGTATACCTGCTGGTAAAGAACCTGCCTGCCAGACAAGAGATGCGGGTTCAATCCCTGAGTGGGAAAGATCCCTTGGAGGAGAGCATGGCAGCCCACTCCAATTTCTTGCCTAGAAAATTTCATGGACAGAGGAGCCTGATGGGCTACATTCCATACAGTGGCAAAGAGTCAGACATGTGAAATGATTTAGCATGCACACAAGTTACTGTGACTTCTACTGTGCATGCTAAGTCACTTCAGGCGTTTCTGACTCTGTGACCCTACTGCCACTATATTTTTCCCTGGTGATGTGTGTTCATGCGCTGTGACAGGTCATGACTAACTCAGTGACCAGCTTTCATGACTTCCAGGAGGACAGAAAGGTTAGATATTATCAATGCAGAATATTACAAAGATTAGTTCTTTTGTATTTCAATATTGATGAGATTTTAAAAAGGGAGAAATTGAGAGCAGATATCAGATTCTGCCAGTTTGTTTGGACACACAAGTGCTCTGATTAAATTTAGAAAAAATAACACATAAATATTAGTTTTTTCCTGATTCTAAAATTACACACTTATTACAGAAAACATGAATAATAACAGTTACAAAATTACTCATATCTCACTACCCAACATTAACCACTCAAGATTTCTGAGCAGTTATTCTCTATTATGCTGTTTGCTTCTAACAGTTTACATGCTTAAAGACACTTCCATCAATAATTTCAGTTATCTAGTGGGTTTCAAAACATATGCTTGTGCATGTGTGTGTGTGTGTGTGTGTGTGTGTGTGTGTGTGTATGTGTGGAGGAAGAGGCTGGGAGAAATGGAGTCTTTAATAATAACTGCTATAAATCTTACATTTGTAAGCAGTGGTGGCTTGTATAGTTTAAAAATATCCCCAAATATTTTAATCCTCAGAGCAAGATTCTCCTTCATGAGAGGGAATCTATATTAGTATACATCTTCCATATGGGCATATTATCTTATATAGATAGGATCAAACTGCATTTTAATTTTCTATCCCTCTTTACTACTATAGCATTTCCTCAAAAGCATTTCTTTCCTTTCACTAAAAATAAGACTTTTTATGACCATAGCTTTAAACAGCTTCATTAAACACCATGCTGGGCTGGGAAATTGAACATATAGACTATATGATTCTAAAGCCCATAAACTAAAATGATGGGCTCAGCCCCACAAAATCCCATATGTCTGTGTGTATTAGTCCCTAGAGCACCTTCTACTCCCCCAGTTGTGAGATACCAGCAGAGAGGTAATAAAAATGAATTTGATGATATCCATTTTAGGGCTACCAAATATAAGAAAATGGATAAAAAAGATTAATTTTATAACACTTTTTTTCTATATCAAATAAAGTCTCAACAAATGCACGTGACTTGGAATATTTATAATGCAGAGCAACTGAGGTGATGATCTTTTATCAAACTCTCTGACTTGGTAGGACAGACATGGATGAGAGGGGATGACTACTTCATTAAATATGGTAGTGGGAAAGCTGAAGGCTGCTTTGACTCATTTCTCTTAGTTATTCTGAAAAAATTAGGAATTCTGAAGTTGGGAAAGTTGAATAGATCACGTGGACGCCTTGAAGGTTGGGGATGGCAGTGAAAGAAGTGTTGATAACAATAAGAAACCATAAGAACAATAATAAAAAACAAAATCACATTGCTTTGAAGAGATTCTTAATACTCATTTTATAGCCAAAGCATAAATTAACTTGTTCAACTTTTTAAATAGTATAGGATTTGTGGGTGGTTTTTGCATATTCTGTATGAAAAATAATGATGCAGCTACTTGAAAAGATGCTGAGATCACTAGTAGTTAGGAAAATGCAAGTCAGAACCACACTAAGTTGTTACCGCATGCTTGTTAGAATGGTTATCACCGCCCCCCCCCCCCCCCCCCCCAAAAATAGGATATAAGAAATGCTAACAACAATGAGAAGAGAAGGAAACCCTTGTGCACTGTTGGTGGGATTGTAAATTATAAATAGTGGTACAACCCCTAGGAAAAACAGTATGGTGGATCCTCAAAAGATTAAAAAGAATTAGCATATAATCCAGCAATTTCATTTCTGGGAATATGTCCAAAACAAATGAAACCATTAACTAAAAAAGATATCTGCACCCCATGTTCAAAGCAACATTATTTACAACAACCAAGACATGAAAACAACCCACATGTCCATCAAAACTTATGAATGGATAAAGAAGTTGTTTTACGAGTGTGTGTGGGTGTGGGTGTGGGTGTTGGTGTGTGGGGGGTGTGGGGATGTGGGTGTGTGTGTGTGTGTGTGTGTGTGTGTGGCTTCCCTGGTGGCTCAGTGGTAAAGAATCCCTCTGCCAGTGCAGGAGACGTGGGTTTGATCCCTGGCTTAGGGAGAGCCCCTGGAGAAGGAAAAGGCTACCCACTCCAGTATTGTTGCCTGGGAAATCCCATAGACAGAGGAGCCTGTTGGGCAGTCTGTGGAGTCTCAAAGAGTCAGACATGACTTTGGGACTAAACCCTATGTAAATTACATATATGTATGAGTATTATTCACCCATAAGAAAATGAGGAAATCCTGTCATTTGCAGCAATGGTTCCTGATGGTTGAGATTCCTGAGGACATTATGTTAAGTATAGTTAAGTCAGGCAGAGAAAGGCAAATATTGCATAATCGCACATATACAGAAAATCTATAAAACAAAAACATCCAAATTTATAGAAAAGGAGATCAGATTTGTGGTCACCAAAGGTGGGGTGAGAGGAAGGAGCATTAGAGGAAGATGGTCAAAGGTAAAAACATCTAGTTATAAGATAATTGGGCTTCCCTGGTGGTTCAGACAGTAAAGAATCTGCCTGCAGTATGGGAGACCTGGCTTCGATCCCTGGGTTGTGAAGGTCCCCTGAAAGAGGGCATGGCAACTCACTCTAGTATCCTTGCCTGGAGAATCCCCATCGACAGAGGAGCCTGGCAGATTACAGCCCATGGGGCCGCAGAGTCGGACATGACTAAGCGACTAAGCACAGCATACCTGTAAGATAATTACTAGCAATATAGTGTACAGCATGATGATATAGAGAAGTTAAGAGAATAAAACCGAAAAGCTCTCATTACAAGGGATTTTTTCTTCTTTTTTTTCTGATATCTATGTAAGATGATTCCCTGGTGGCTCAGACGGTAAAGCTTCTGCCTGCAATGTAGGAGACCCGGGTCTGATCCCTGGGTTGGAAAGATCTCCTGGAGAAGGAAATGGCAACCCACTCCAGCACTCTTGCCTGGAGAATCCCATGGACGGAGGAGCCTGGTAGGCTACAGTCCACGGGGTTGCAGAGTCGGACACGACTGAGCGAGTGCTTTGCCTTTGCCTTTGAGATGATGAATGCTAACTAAAATTGTTATGTTAATTGTTACACAATATGTCAACTGTTATGCTGTACACCTTACATTTTTATAGGGACATATGTAGATTATTTAATAAAATTAAAAAACAAACCAAAAACAAAAACAGTTTTAGTAGGTAGCATTTGCTGAACACTTATTATGTATCAAGCAATGTGTTAACAGCTTTGGTTTGTATTTTTTTGATTCTGTCAACAACTCTGTGAAGTAGTTGTTTTATCATCTCCATGATAAATGAATATTTAGAGAGTTTTATTACCATGCCAAGCCTTTGACTTTGTGGATCACAATAAACTGTGGAAAATTCTGAAAGAGATGGGAATACCAGACTACCTGACCTGCCTCTTGAGAAACCTATATGCAGGTCAGGAAGCAACAGTTAGAACTGGACATGGAATAACAGACTGGTTCCAAATAGGAAAAGGAGTACATCAAGGCTGTATATTGTCACCCTGCTTATTTAACTTATACGCAGAGTACATCATGAGAAACGCTGGGCTGGAAGAAGTATAAGCTGGAATCAAGATTTCTGGGAGAAATATCAATAACCTCAGATATGCAGATGACATCACCCTTATGGTAGAAAGTGAAGAGGAACTAAAAAGCCTCTTGATGAAAGTGAAAGAGGAGAGTGAAAAAGTTGGCTTAAAGCTCAACATTCAGAAAACGAAGATCATGGCATCTGGTCCCATCACTTCATAGGAAATAGATGGGGAAACAGTGGAAACAGTGTCAGACTTTTTTTTTTTGGCTCCAAAATCACTGCAGATGGTGATTCCAGCCATGAAATTAAACGATGCTTACTCCTTGGAAGGAAAGTTATGACCAACCTAGATAGCATATTCAAAAGCAGAGACATTACTTTGCCAACAAAGGTCCGTCCAGTCAAGGCTCTGGTTTTTCCAGTGGTCATGTATGGATGTGAGAGTTGGACTGTGAAGAAAGCTGAGCACTGAAGAATTGATGCTTTTGAACTGTGGTGTTGGAGAAGACTCTTGTGAGTCCCTTGGATTGCAAGGAGATTCAACCAGTCCATTCTAAAGGAGATCAGTCCTGGGTGTTCTTTGGAAGGACTACTGCTAAAGCTGAAACTCCAGTACTTTGGCCACCTCATGTGAAGAGTTGACTCACTGGAAAAGACTCTGATGCTGGGAAGGATTGTGGGCAGGAGGAGAAGGGGACGACAGAGGATGAGATGGTTGGGTGGCATCACCGACTCGATGGACATGAGTTTGAACTCCGGGAGTTGGTGATAGACAGGGAGGCCTGGCATGCTGCGATTTATGGGGTTGCAAAGAGTCAGACACGACTGAGTGACTGAACTGAACTGATTACCATGCCTATCATGCTGCTGGCCTATAGCAGAGTGGAGCTCTGAACCCAGGCACTCAAACTTCAGAGTGGCCCACAGCTCTTACCCGCCACCTCTGTATCACTATGTATTGGTAATAGCCTATGTCACATAGCTCTTTTCAGATATAAAATGATTTGTGTTCAAAAATAATAATGATGTGATGAATCTTCTCCTGCTTAAATCTTTGTGCTTATGGACTGTCTCTTTGAGATGAATAAGCCAAAATTTCTTAGCATATGTTGCCAAATGATGTTCCAGAGTGTTTGTACCAATTTCACTTCGCTATCAAATTAGGAAAGTGCCTATTTTTTCATACTTCAAAGAGAGAAGTTTAAAAATAGAAAAGTGCAACACAGTTAAATCATGTGTAAATAATAGTGGAATGGAGATTAAACATTAATGTGGAAACTAATAAAATATTTCATAGATAAATGTCAGAGGAGTTTTACACAGGTTGATAGACTTGAATGGGGTATTGATGGATTTGACAACAGAAAGAAAAGAAAATACTTAAATTGCTTAGAATATTTACTCAAGAAATGCTTTTTAAAATCAACAGAAATTCGAATTTATGAATAACTTTAAGATTTTGAAAGGAAAAAAATGAATACCTTCCTGCTGGGACTTTCATTGTGTTGTATAAACACAGTTGTTGATAAATGTAGAAAAGGTAGAAAAATAATCCAGAAGAATTTATTATTATTATTTTCAGTTTAAATACACTTTGGTTTTGGGCAATCTACGTATGTTTATGTCTTAATCTTTGAGAAAAGAAACTGAAGAGAATATGCAAAAAGAAATAGACGTTTGTGAGTCCTAGGTTCATTGAAAATTAATAAGGAATGTGTAGAGATTTTTCTGGTATTGGTCAGCAGGAGTGACTTAAAAGGAATTTAAGTAGGTAAATACCACATAAGTAAAAATTTTAAGATAAAATATGATAATGGATGTGAAAATACTCTGAGAAGTGTAAAGCACTGTGGAAATATAATGTGCAATTGTTAGGTTATTACTCATTATTAGATCACAAATTATTTGAGAAATAATCTGTTGGTACACTTCTCTGACATAATTATCTTGTATTAAATCCAGAAAAAAATTATAATGGAAGATGTCATTTTACTAGTGACACAGTTTGTGTTGTGGGGGCCTTTGTCATTAACCATGTAGTTTGTTAAGGAGCTTTGAATGTCAGTTTTCAGGGAGGGACAATTTATACCATTATTCTTTAGACTGCTGGAGCTGGTAAACTTTATCATATGTTAATAAGGTTGGAAAAAGAAATACTAAGGAGCTGAACACTTAAATCAGCTTCTAGAAAATGAGCTGTACTGTAGATAATAGATTTTATAGTATTGTCCCATCTACTTACTGTAAACACGTGTAGTACAGGCTCTAAGTTTATGAATAATGGCTTCATTTTGAAGTAATTAGGATTCGGTGCCATTAACAGCAGGATGTCTGGATGATTATATTTTAGAATGAAACGTCTAAGAAAAGGCATTTCTGTTCTTATGACAATTATGGATGTGATTAATGGTATAAATGACAATATACGATATACATACAGAACAGCAAAAATTAACTGTATCGATCATGAGTGACAGTATGAAAATTAGATGAAATCAATAAGCAGTAGTAAAGAATAGCTCCTTTAATATTTGTGTTCTCCAAGACAGGGCAGTTTGGAGTAGGGTCTGGGGGATGGATAGAGATGATACCTTTGTCAGTCTCTCTAGAGTCTTAGTAAAGATCAATCAGTAAATCCTACCTTTAATTATATACACTGTATAAATGTTCCAAAATCTTAAGGATCCTTGAATGCTAAAGGAATGTCTAGAGGAACATAGGGTGCCAATTTTGAAAACTGACATATGCAAGCCTTTCAGAGGGAAAACTCACTTCTAAAATTTATCATATTTTTTAGAGTAACGAGCCCCAGGACCTCTCCCTGTGAGATGAGGCAGTGGAATCTAAGGCAGGGAGTACACCTTTGGTCTTCAACTCCAGGGATCTGAGCATTTCTTTCCTCTACATGAGGAGCTTCCTGAAGAAGGAAATGACAACCCACTCCAGTACTCTTGTCTGGAGAATCCCATGGACAGAGGATCCTGGCCGGCTACAGTCCATGGGATTGCAAAGAGCAGGGCACGACTGAAGCACTGAGCGTATACACACGTGAAAATCTCCTGTAGGTCTCCAAAATGGATGGCATGAGTTTAGTATTATTTTCATTGTGACATCTTAGTTTCTTTTCCACCTCCTTCCCTTCACTGTTACACAGCCATGCACACACATGCACATACACGGCTATCTGAGTTGTGTTTTTTCCTTGGCCACACCACACGGCATGTGGAAATTCCCTGCCCAGGGATTGAACAGACATACCTCCTGCAGTGGAAGCATGAAGTCTTGTAACCACTGGACTATCAAGGAAGTCTGTATCTGTGTTGTTTACTTTGTTCTGTTTAGTGCTTACGTAGAATACTTTATAAAGACTTTCACCAACTTTACTTTCATTTTTTTGTAACTTCTTCTTTTAGAGGTATCTTGTGGCCTTTAATTTTGCCTTGCAAACCTTATACATATATCTTACCATCGCTACACACTAGACACCCATCAACTTCTGAATGCTAAGTTCTTCTTCCTCTTTTACTTCTCTACCATGCTATTAGTACTATTTCCAGGTGTCTTAAAAACAACAACAATAACTTTTTGTCATGAAAAATAGAAAACACAAAGCAGAGGACAGTATAATATACCTCCATGTGCTTATCTTTCTGTTTAAACTATCCTTTACTCATTTCCTTTCTTCCCTATGACTACTTCCACTCTTTTTCTGGATTATTTTGGTAGAAACCCCAGGATTCTTATCACTTCACTCATAAATACTGTAGCATCTACCTTGAAAATATAAGCATCATTATTTTAAAATATAGTCAGGATGCAATTATCTCATGTGTGCATGCATGCTAAGTTGCTTCAGTCATGTCCGACTCTTTGCCACCCTATGGACTATAGCCCACCAGGCTCCTCTGTCCATGGGATTCTCCAGGCAAGAGTACTGGAATGGGTTGCCATGCCCTTCTTCAGTGGGTAATTATCACATATATCAATCTATGCCATTAATTTCTCATTGTACTTTTAAACAATTAGATTAAATTTACATCTTTATATTCCTGTAGGCATCATAAAGGACTTCCCCAGTGGCTCAGATGGTAAAGAATCCACCTATAAAGCTGAAGGCCACAGTTCAATGCCTGGGTCAGGAAGATCCCCTGGAGAAGGGAATGGCTGCCAAATCCAGTAGAGTTAGAATTCTATGGACAGAGGAGTCTGGTGGGCTATATTCCATGGGGTCACAGAGACAGACACAACTGAGGAACTAATACCCTACCACCAGGCATCATTAAAAAATGTTTCTGCTCTCATTCTGCTGTCCTTAAAATAAAACCATTCTCTTTTTACCTTAGTTCTGTTTTGACCATTATTAACTAAAACTTATGTTCCTAATTATTTCAGATACTTCAGTTTTCTTGAAGATACATAATTGTATTTTGTTCTCAAAGAAAATAATAGGAAGTAGCCAGTCCAGCAGGAGGGGAAAGGTATTCCATTAGAAATAATATTTAAAAAGAAACAGAAGCATATAAAGCACATTTCCAGTAGATTAAGTTCAGCGATTTCATTGTTGCTGGAGCCCAGGGGGTGCTGATAGGTATTTACAGAGGAAAAGCTATAAAAAGAAAGCAGAGCCCCAGCTGATATATCATGTATGTAAGTGCTGGTCCTTTCCAAAGGAATAAAACAGCCTATCTGAGGAACTTTAGGAAGGAAATAACCTAATAAAATCAGAATTTTACCAGGGACATAGTTAAGACAGCATGGAAAATATATTTGCAAGGGGGCTATCTAGAGCCAAGAGTGCAAGTCAAAAGCCAATTGCAAGAGTTAGAGATACTAGTGTCCTACAATAATTTAAGGTTGTGATGATCAACAGGAAAAGATTTAGGATAAGAGATGATTCTATTTTTATTTTTTTATTTTTTAAATTTTAAAATCTTTAATTCTTACATGCGTTCCCAAACATGAACCCCCCTCCCACCTCCCTCCCCATAACATCTCTCTGGGTCATTCCCATGCACCAGCCCCAAGCATGCTGTATCCTGCGTCAGACATAACCTGGTGATTCAATTCTTACATGATAGTATACATGTTAGAATGCCATTCTCCCAAATCATCCCACCCTCTCCCTCTCCCTCTGAGTCCAAAAGTCCGTTATACTCATCTGTGTCTTTTTTCCTGTCTTGCATACAGGGTCGTCATTTCCATCTTTTCTAAATTCCATATATATGTGTTAGTATACTGTATTGGTATTTTTCTTTCTGGCTTACTTCACTCTGTATAATTGGCTCCAGTTTCATCCATCTCATCAGAACTGATTCAAATGAATTCTTTTTAATGGCTGAGTAATACTCCATTGTGTATATGTACCACTGCTTTCTTATCCATTCATCTGCTGATGGACATCTAGGTTGTTTCCATGTCCTGGCTATTATAAACAGTGCTGTGATGAACATTGGGGTACATGTGTCTCTTTCAATTCTGGTTTCCTTGGTGTGTATGCTCAGCAGTGGGATTGCTGGGTCATAAGGTAGTTCTATTTGCAATTTTTAAAGGAATCTCCACACTGTTCTCCATAGTGGCTGTACTAGTTTGCATTCCCACCAACAGTGTAGGAGGGTTCCCTTTTCTCCACACCCTCTCCAGCATTTATTGCTTGCAGATTTTTGGATCGCAGCCATTCTGACTGGTGTGAAGTGGTACCTCATTGTGGTTTTGATTTGCATTTCTCTGATAATGAGTGATGGTGAGCATCTTTTCATGTGTTTGTTAGCCATCCGTATGTCTTCTTTGGAGAAATGTCTACTTAGTTCTTTGGCCCATTTTTTGATTGGGTCGTTTATTTTTCTGGACTTGAGCTGCAGGAGTTGCTTGTCTATTTTTGAGATTAGTTGTTTGTCAGTTGCTTCATTTGCTATTATTTTCTCCCATTCAGAAGGCTGTCTTTGCACCTTGCTTATACTTTCCTTTGTTGTGCAGAAGCTTTTAATTTTAATTAGATCCCATTTGTTTATTTTTGCTTTTATTTCCAGAATTCTTGGAGGTGGATCATAGAGGATCCTGCTGTGATTTATGTCGGGGAGTGTTTTGCCTATGTTCTCCTCTAGGAGTTTTATAGTTTCTGGTCTTACATTTAGATCTTTAATCCATTTTGAGTTTATTTTTGTGTGTGGTGTTAGGAAGTGATCTAGTTTCATTCTTTTACAAGTGGTTGACCAGTTTTCCCAGCACCACTTGTTAAAGAGATTGTCTTTACTCCATTGTATATTCTTGCCTCCTTTGTCAAAGATAAGGTGTCCATAGGTGTGTGGATTTATCTCTGGGCTTTCTATTTTGTTCCATTGATCTATATTTCTGTCTTTGTGCCAGTACCATACTGTTTTGATGACTGTGGCTTTGTAGTAGAGCCTGAAGTCAGGCAAGTTGATTCCTCCAGTTCCATTCTTCTTTCTCAAGATTGTTT